>NW_027454424.1:77500-80122 GCF_040206685.1 Ascaphus truei | reverse complement strand
GAGAGGAGGGAGACGCAGTGTGTGAGGGAGAGGCGGGAGACGCAGTGTGTGAGGGAGGGGGAGAGGCGGGAGACGCAGTGTGTGAGGGAGGGGGAGAGGCGGGAGACGCAGTGTGTGAGGAAGGGGAGAGGAGGGACACGCAGTGTGTGAGGAAGGGGAGAGGAGGGACACGCAGTGTGTGAGGAAGGGGAGAGGAGGGAGACGCAGTGTGTGAGGGAGGGGGAGAGGCGGGAGACGCAGTGTGTGAGGGAGGGGGAGAGGAGGGAGACACAGTGTGTGAGGGAGGGGGAGAGGCGAGAGACGCAGTGTGTGAGGGAGGGGGAGAGGCGGGAGTCGCAGTGTGAGGGAGGGGGAGAGGCGGGACACGCAGTGTGTGAGGGAGGGGGAGAGGCGGGAGACGCAGTGTGTGAGGGAGGGGGAGAGGCGGGAGACGCAGTGTGTGAGGGTGGGGGAGAGGCGGGAGACGCAGTGTGTGAGGGAGGGGAAGAGGCGGGAGACGCAGTGTGTGAGGGAGGGGGAGAGGCGGGAGACGCAGTGTGTGAGGGAGGGGGAGGGGGAGAGGCGGGAGACGCAGCGTGGGAGGGAGGGGGAGAGGCGGGAGACGCGAGATTGATGAATGGGGGGTTGTGTGAGTGAGGGATGAGGAGGGGGTGTATGTTATACCCATGGGACATGTTGGGGTTAGCTGTAGAGTTAGGAGGAGAAGTTACACCCCAGGACTGGCAGATAACGAGCCTGTCCCGTCTCTTCTCTCTCAGGACCCTGGCTTTGCCAGCCAAGCTTTAATTAACAAGAAGCTAAATGACTATCGCAAAGTAAGGTAAGACCCCAATACAAACCCACCCCGTCCCATCACGCATCCCATCCCCGTCCCATCCCCTCCATCCCCTCCCCGTCCCCCTCCCCCTCCCCGTCCCATCCCCTCCCCCTCCCCGTCCCATCCCCTCCCCCTCCCCGTCCCATCCCCTCCCCGTCCCATCCCCTCCCCGTCCCATCCCCTCCCCGTCCCATCACGCATCCCCTCCCCGTCCCATCCCCTCCCCCTCCCATCACGCATCCCCTCCCCGTCCCATCCTCTCCCCGTCCCATCACGCATCCCCTGCAATTGCCCCCGATGTTCCTGTATCTGCCCTCACGCCCCTGTCCTACATCGCAGCCTGTGTGGGGCCAAACCCGAGACCTCCCCGAAGGGGACACGGAGCCACGGGATCAGATCGGATCTCTTGTGGGCAGCTGGACTGACCGCCCCTCGCTCTCCGAAGCAAGACAGTGCGGGCAAAGGTACAACAAGGGGCGCACAGCACAGCCCCCAAACCTACCGGCCAGCGCCCCCAAACCTACCGGCCAGCGCCCCCAAACCTACCGGCCAGCGCAGCGCCCCCAAACCTACCGGCCAGCGCAGCGCCCCCAAACCTACCGGCCAGCGCAGCGCCCCCAAACCTACCGGCCAGCGCAGCGCCCCCAAACCTACCGGCCAGCGCAGCGCCCCCAAACCTACCGGCCAGCACCCCCAAACCTACCGGCCAGCGCAGCGCCCCCAAACCTACCGGCCAACGCAGCGCCCCCAAACCTACCGGCAAGCGCAGCGCCCCCAAACCTACCGGCCAGCGCAGCGCCCCCAAACCTACCGGCCAGCGCAGCGCCCCCAAACCTACCGGCCAGCGCAGCGCCCCCAAACTTACCGGCCAGCGCAGCGCCCCCAAACCTACCGGCCAGCGCAGCGCCCCCAAACCTACCGCCCAGCGCAGCACCCCCAAACCTACCGGCCAGCGCAGCGCCCCCAAACCTACCGGCCAGCGCAGCGCCCCCAAACCTACCGGCCAGCGCAGCGCCCCCAAACCTACCGGCCAGCACAGCGCCCCCAAACCTACCGGCCAGCGCAGCACCCCCAAACCTACCGGCCAGCGCAGCGCCCCCAAACCTACCGGTGTGCGCAGCGCCCCCAAACCTACCGGCCAGCGCAGCGCCCCCAAACCTACCGGCCAGCGCCCCCAAACCTACCGGCCAGCGCAGCGCCCCCAAACCTACCGGTGTGCGCAGCGCCCCCAAACCTACCGGCCAGCGCAGCACCCCCAAACCTACCGGCCAGCGCAGCACTCCCAAACCTACCGGCCAGCGCAGCGCCCCCAAACCTACCGGCCAGCGCAGCACCCCCAAACCTACCGGCCAGCGCAGCGCCCCCAAACCTACCGGCCAGCGCAGCGCCCCCAAACCTACCGGCCAGCGCCCCCAAACCTACCGGCCAGCGCAGCGCCCCCAAACCTACCGGCCAGCGCAGCGCCCCCAAACCTACCGGCCAGCGCAGCGCCCCCAAACCTACCGGCCAGCGCAGCGCCCCCAAACCTACCGGCCAGCGCAGCGCCCCCAAACCTACCGGTGTGCGCAGCGTCCCCAAACCTACCGGCCAGCGCAGCGCCCCTAAACCTACCGGCCAGCGCCCCCAAACCTACCGGCCAGCGCAGCGCCCCCAAACCTACCGGCCAGCGCAGCGCCCTAAACCTACCGGCCAGCGCCCCCAAACCTACCGGCCAGCGCAGCGCCCCCAAACCTACCGGCCAGCGCAGCGCCCCCAAACCTACCGGCCAGCGCCCCCAAACCTACCGGCCAGCGCAGCGCCCCCAA
>NW_027454424.1:25000-70000 GCF_040206685.1 Ascaphus truei | reverse complement strand
AGTTGTGGTGGAGTTGTGTTGCTGCGGGGCGTGCCTGTGATTGTGGAGTTGTGTTGCTGCAGGGGCGTGCCTCTGATTGTGGAGTTGTGTTGCTGCAGGGCGTGCCTCTGATTGTGGAGTTGTGTTGCTGCAGGGCGTGCCTCTGATTGTGGAGTTGTGTTGCTGCAGGGCGTGCCTCTGATTGTGGAGTTGTGTTGCTGCAGGGCGTGCCTCTGATTGTGGAGTTGTGTTGCTGCAGGGCGTGCCTCTGATTGTGGAGTTGTGTTGCTGCAGGGCGTGCCTCTGATTGTGGAGTTGTGTTGCTGCAGGGGCGTGCCTCTGATTGTGGAGTTGTGTTGCTGCAGGGGCGTGCCTCTGATTGTGGAGTTGTGTTGCTGCGGGGCGTGCCTCTGATTGTGGAGTTGTGTTGCTGCGGGGCGTGCCTCTGATTGTGGAGTTGTGTTGCTGCAGGGGCGTGCCTCTGATTGTGGAGTTGTGTTGCTGCGGGGCGTGCCTCTGATTGTGGAGTTGTGTTGCTGCAGGGGCGTGCCTCTGATTGTGGAGTTGTGTTGCTGCGGGCGTGCCTCTGATTGTGGAGTTGTGTTGCTGCAGGGGCGTGCCTCTGATTGTGGAGTTGTGTTGCTGCGGGGCGTGCCTCTGATTGTGGAGTTGTGTTGCTGCAGGGGCGTGCCTCTGATTGTGGAGTTGTGTTGCTGCGGGGCGTGCCTCTGATTGTGGAGTTGTGTTGCTGCGGGGCGTGCCTCTGATTGTGGAGTTGTGTTGCTGCAGGGCGTGCCTCTGATTGTGGAGTTGTGTTGCTGCAGGGTCGTGCCTCTGATTGTGGAGTTGTGTTGCTGCAGGGCGTGCCTCTGATTGTGGAGTTGTGTTGCTGCGGGCGTGCCTCTGATTGTGGAGTTGTGTTGCTGCGGGGCGTGCCTCTGATTGTGGAGTTGTGTTGCTGCGGGGCGTGCCTCTGATTGTGGAGTTGTGTTGCTGCAGGGCGTGCCTCTGATTGTGGAGTTGTGTTGCTGCGGGGCGTGCCTCTGATTGTGGAGTTGTGTTGCTGCGGGGCGTGCCTCTGATTGTGGAGTTGTGTTGCTGCAGGGGCGTGCCTCTGATTGTGGAGTTGTGTTGCTGCGGGGCGTGCCTCTGATTGTGGAGTTGTGTTGCTGCAGGGGCGTGCCTCTGATTGTGGAGTTGTGTTGCTGCGGGGCGTGCCTCTGATTGTGGAGTTGTGTTGCTGCGGGGCGTGCCTCTGATTGTGGAGTTGTGTTGCTGCGGGGCGTGCCTCTGATTGTGGAGTTGTGTTGCTGCGGGGCGTGCCTCTGATTGTGGAGTTGTGTTGCTGCGGGGCGTGCCTCTGATTGTGGAGTTGTGTTGCTGCAGGGCGTGCCTCTGATTGTGGAGTTGTGTTGCTGCAGGGCGTGCCTCTGATTGTGGAGTTGTGTTGCTGCGGGGCGTGCCTCTGATTGTGGAGTTGTGTTGCTGCAGGGCGTGCCTCTGATTGTGGAGTTGTGTTGCTGCGGGGCGTGCCTCTGATTGTGGAGTTGTGTTGCTGCAGGGCGTGCCTCTGATTGTGGAGTTGTGTTGCTGCAGGGCGTGCCTCTGATTGTGGAGTTGTGTTGCTGCAGGGGCGTGCCTCTGATTGTGGAGTTGTGTTGCTGCAGGGCGTGCCTCTGATTGTGGAGTTGTGTTGCTGCGGGGCGTGCCTCTGATTGTGGAGTTGTGTTGCTGCAGGGCGTGCCTCTGATTGTGGAGTTGTGTTGCTGCAGGGCGTGCCTCTGATTGTGGAGTTGTGTTGCTGCAGGGCGTGCCTCTGATTGTGGAGTTGTGTTGCTGCAGGGGCGTGCCTCTGATTGTGGAGTTGTGTTGCTGCGGGGCGTGCCTCTGATTGTGGAGTTGTGTTGCTGCAGGGCGTGCCTCTGATTGTGGAGTTGTGTTGCTGCGGGGCGTGCCTCTGATTGTGGAGTTGTGTTGCTGCGGGGCGTGCCTCTGATTGTGGAGTTGTGTTGCTGCGGGGCGTGCCTCTGATTGTGGAGTTGTGTTGCTGCAGGGGCGTGCCTCTGATTGTGGAGTTGTGTTGCTGCAGGGCGTGCCTCTGATTGTGGAGTTGTGTTGCTGCGGGGCGTGCCTCTGATTGTGGAGTTGTGTTGCTGCGGGGCGTGCCTCTGATTGTGGAGTTGTGTTGCTGCGGCGTGCCTCTGATTGTGGAGTTGTGTTGCTGCGGGGCGTGCCTCTGATTGTGGAGTTGTGTTGCTGCAGGGCGTGCCTCTGATTGTGGAGTTGTGTTGCTGCGGGGCGTGCCTCTGATTGTGGAGTTGTGTTGCTGCGGGGCGTGCCTCTGATTGTGGAGTTGTGTTGCTGCGGGGCGTGCCTCTGATTGTGGAGTTGTGTTGCTGCGGGGCGTGCCTCTGATTGTGGAGTTGTGTTGCTGCGGGGCGTGCCTCTGATTGTGGAGTTGTGTTGCTGCGGGGCGTGCCTCTGATTGTGGAGTTGTGTTGCTGCAGGGGCGTGCCTCTGATTGTGGAGTTGTGTTGCTGCGGGGCGTGCCTCTGATTGTGGAGTTGTGTTGCTGCGGGGCGTGCCTCTGATTGTGGAGTTGTGTTGCTGCGGGGCGTGCCTCTGATTGTGGAGTTGTGTTGCTGCAGGGCGTGCCTCGTGATTGTGGAGTTGTGTTGCTGCAGGGCGTGCCTCTGATTGTGGAGTTGTGTTGCTGCGGGGCGTGCCTCTGATTGTGGAGTTGTGTTGCTGCGGGGCGTGCCTCTGATTGTGGAGTTGTGTTGCTGCGGGGCGTGCCTCTGATTGTGGAGTTGTGTTGCTGCGGGGCGTGCCTCTGATTGTGGAGTTGTGTTGCTGCAGGGCGTGCCTCTGATTGTGGAGTTGTGTTGCTGCGGGGCGTGCCTCTGATTGTGGAGTTGTGTTGCTGCGGGGCGTGCCTCTGATTGTGGAGTTGTGTTGCTGCGGGGCGTGCCTCTGATTGTGGAGTTGTGTTGCTGCGGGGCGTGCCTCTGATTGTGGAGTTGTGTTGCTGCGGGGCGTGCCTCTGATTGTGGAGTTGTGTTGCTGCGGGGCGTGCTTCTGATTGTGGAGTTGTGTTGCTGCGGGCGTGCCTCTGATTGTGGAGTTGTGTTGCTGCAGGGCGTGCCTCTGATTGTGGAGTTGTGTTGCTGCGGGGCGTGCCTCTGATTGTGGAGTTGTGTTGCTGCGGGGCGTGCCTCTGATTGTGGAGTTGTGTTGCTGCGGGGCGTGCCTCTGATTGTGGAGTTGTGTTGCTGCAGGGGCGTGCCTCTGATTGTGGAGTTGTGTTGCTGCGGGGCGTGCCTCTGATTGTGGAGTTGTGTTGCTGCGGGGCGTGCCTCTGATTGTGGAGTTGTGTTGCTGCGGGGCGTGCCTCTGATTGTGGAGTTGTGTTGCTGCGGGGCGTGCCTCTGATTGTGGAGTTGTGTTGCTGCGGGGCGTGCCTCTGATTGTGGAGTTGTGTTGCTGCAGGGCGTGCCTCTGATTGTGGAGTTGTGTTGCTGCAGGGCGTGCCTCTGATTGTGGAGTTGTGTTGCTGCGGGGCGTGCCTCTGATTGTGGAGTTGTGTTGCTGCGGGGCGTGCCTCTGATTGTGGAGTTGTGTTGCTGCGGGGCGTGCCTCTGATTGTGGAGTTGTGTTGCTGCGGGCGTGCCTCTGATTGTGGAGTTGTGTTGCTGCGGGGCGTGCCTCTGATTGTGGAGTTGTGTTGCTGCAGGGGCGTGCCTCTGATTGTGGAGTTGTGTTGCTGCAGGGCGTGCCTCTGATTGTGGAGTTGTGTTGCTGCAGGGGCGTGCCTCTGATTGTGGAGTTGTGTTGCTGCAGGGGCGTGCCTCTGATTGTGGAGTTGTGTTGCTGCGGGGCGTGCCTCTGATTGTGGAGTTGTGTTGCTGCGGGCGTGCCTCTGATTGTGGAGTTGTGTTGCTGCGGGGCGTGCCTCTGATTGTGGAGTTGTGTTGCTGCGGGGCGTGCCTCTGATTGTGGAGTTGTGTTGCTGCGGGGCGTGCCTCTGATTGTGGAGTTGTGTTGCTGCGGGGCGTGCCTCTGATTGTGGAGTTGTGTTGCTGCGGGCGTGCCTCTGATTGTGGAGTTGTGTTGCTGCGGGGCGGGGCGTGCCTCTGATTGTGGAGTTGTGTTGCTGCAGGGCGTGCCTCTGATTGTGGAGTTGTGTTGCTGCAGGGGCGTGCCTCTGATTGTGGAGTTGTGTTGCTGCGGGGCGTGCCTCTGATTGTGGAGTTGTGTTGCTGCGGGGCGTGCCTCTGATTGTGGAGTTGTGTTGCTGCAGGGCGTGCCTCTGATTGTGGAGTTGTGTTGCTGCGGGGCGTGCCTCTGATTGTGGAGTTGTGTTGCTGCGGGGCGTGCCTCTGATTGTGGAGTTGTGTTGCTGCGGGGCGTGCCTCTGATTGTGGAGTTGTGTTGCTGCGGGGCGTGCCTCTGATTGTGGAGTTGTGTTGCTGCGGGGCGTGCCTCTGATTGTGGAGTTGTGTTGCTGCAGGGCGTGCCTCTGATTGTGGAGTTGTGTTGCTGCAGGGCGTGCCTCTGATTGTGGAGTTGTGTTGCTGCGGGGGTGCCTCTGATTGTGGAGTTGTGTTGCTGCGGGGCGTGCCTGTGATTGTGGAGTTGTGTTGCTGCGGGGCGTGCCTCTGATTGTGGAGTTGTGTTGCTGCGGGGCGTGCCTCTGATTGTGGAGTTGTGTTGCTGCGGGGCGTGCCTCTGATTGTGGAGTTGTGTTGCTGCAGGGCGTGCCTCTGATTGTGGAGTTGTGTTGCTGCGGGGCGTGCCTCTGATTGTGGAGTTGTGTTGCTGCAGGGCGTGCCTCTGATTGTGGAGTTGTGTTGCTGCGGGCGTGCCTCTGATTGTGGAGTTGTGTTGCTGCAGGGCGTGCCTCTGATTGTGGAGTTGTGTTGCTGCGGGGCGTGCCTCTGATTGTGGAGTTGTGTTGCTGCAGGGCGTGCCTCTGATTGTGGAGTTGTGTTGCTGCGGGGCGTGCCTCTGATTGTGGAGTTGTGTTGCTGCGGGGCGTGCCTCTGATTGTGGAGTTGTGTTGCTGCGGGGCGTGCCTCTGATTGTGGAGTTGTGTTGCTGCAGGGCGTGCCTCTGATTGTGGAGTTGTGTTGCTGCGGGGCGTGCCTCTGATTGTGGAGTTGTGTTGCTGCGGGGCGTGCCTCTGATTGTGGAGTTGTGTTGCTGCGGGCGTGCCTCTGATTGTGGAGTTGTGTTGCTGCGGGGCGTGCCTCTGATTGTGGAGTTGTGTTGCTGCGGGGCGTGCCTCTGATTGTGGAGTTGTGTTGCTGCGGGGCGTGCCTCTGATTGTGGAGTTGTGTTGCTGCAGGGCGTGCCTCTGATTGTGGAGTTGTGTTGCTGCGGGGCGTGCCTCTGATTGTGGAGTTGTGTTGCTGCGGGGCGTGCCTCTGATTGTGGAGTTGTGTTGCTGCGGGGCGTGCCTCTGATTGTGGAGTTGTGTTGCTGCGGGGCGTGCCTCTGATTGTGGAGTTGTGTTGCTGCAGGGCGTGCCTCTGATTGTGGAGTTGTGTTGCTGCAGGGCGTGCCTCTGATTGTGGAGTTGTGTTGCTGCGGGGCGTGCCTCTGATTGTGGAGTTGTGTTGCTGCGGGGCGTGCCTCTGATTGTGGAGTTGTGTTGCTGCGGGGCGTGCCTCTGATTGTGGAGTTGTGTTGCTGCGGGGCGTGCCTCTGATTGTGGAGTTGTGTTGCTGCGGGGCGTGCCTCTGATTGTGGAGTTGTGTTGCTGCGGGGCGTGCCTCTGATTGTGGAGTTGTGTTGCTGCAGGGCGTGCCTCTGATTGTGGAGTTGTGTTGCTGCGGGCGTGCGCGGGGCGTGCCTCTGATTGTGGAGTTGTGTTGCTGCAGGGCGTGCCTCTGATTGTGGAGTTGTGTTGCTGCGGGGCGTGCCTCTGATTGTGGAGTTGTGTTGCTGCGGGGCGTGCCTCTGATTGTGGAGTTGTGTTGCTGCAGGGCGTGCCTCTGATTGTGGAGTTGTGTTGCTGCAGGGGCGTGCCTCTGATTGTGGAGTTGTGTTGCTGCGGGGCGTGCCTCTGATTGTGGAGTTGTGTTGCTGCGGGGCGTGCCTCTGATTGTGGAGTTGTGTTGCTGCGGGGCGTGCCTCTGATTGTGGAGTTGTGTTGCTGCGGGCGTGCCTCTGATTGTGGAGTTGTGTTGGCTGCGGGCGTGCCTCTGATTGTGGAGTTGTGTTGCTGCAGGGCGTGCCTCTGATTGTGGAGTTGTGTTGCTGCAGGGCGTGCCTCTGATTGTGGAGTTGTGTTGCTGCAGGGCGTGCCTCTGATTGTGGAGTTGTGTTGCTGCGGGGCGTGCCTCTGATTGTGGAGTTGTGTTGCTGCGGGGCGTGCCTCTGATTGTGGAGTTGTGTTGCTGCGGGGCGTGCCTCTGATTGTGGAGTTGTGTTGCTGCGGGGCGTGCCTCTGATTGTGGAGTTGTGTTGCTGCGGGGCGTGCCTCTGATTGTGGAGTTGTGTTGCTGCGGGGCGTGCCTCTGATTGTGGAGTTGTGTTGCTGCGGGGCGTGCCTCTGATTGTGGAGTTGTGTTGCTGCAGGGCGTGCCTCTGATTGTGGAGTTGTGTTGCTGCAGGGCGTGCCTGTGATTGTGGAGTTGTGTTGCTGCGGGGCGTGCCTCTGATTGTGGAGTTGTGTTGCTGCAGGGCGTGCCTCTGATTGTGGAGTTGTGTTGCTGCGGGCGTGCCTCTGATTGTGGAGTTGTGTTGCCGCAGGGCGTGCCTCTGATTGTGGAGTTGTGTTGCTGCAGGGCGTGCCTCTGATTGTGGAGTTGTGTTGCTGCAGGGCGTGCCTCTGATTGTGGAGTTGTGTTGCTGCAGGGGCGTGCCTCTGATTGTGGAGTTGTGTTGCTGCAGGGCGTGCCTGTGATTGTGGAGTTGTGTTGCTGCAGGGCGTGCCTCTGATTGTGGAGTTGTGTTGCTGCGGGGCGTGCCTCTGATTGTGGAGTTGTGTTGCTGCAGGGCGTGCCTCTGATTGTGGAGTTGTGTTGCTGCGGGCGTGCCTCTGATTGTGGAGTTGTGTTGCTGCAGGGCGTGCCTCTGATTGTGGAGTTGTGTTGCTGCAGGGCGTGCCTCTGATTGTGGAGTTGTGTTGCTGCGGGGCGTGCCTCTGATTGTGGAGTTGTGTTGCTGCGGGGCGTGCCTCTGATTGTGGAGTTGTGTTGCTGCGGGCGTGCCTCTGATTGTGGAGTTGTGTTGCTGCAGGGCGTGCCTGTGATTGTGGAGTTGTGTTGCTGCAGGGCGTGCCTCTGATTGTGGAGTTGTGTTGCTGCGGGGCGTGCCTCTGATTGTGGAGTTGTGTTGCTGCGGGGCGTGCCTCTGATTGTGGAGTTGTGTTGCTGCGGGGCGTGCCTCTGATTGTGGAGTTGTGTTGCTGCGGGGCGTGCCTCTGATTGTGGAGTTGTGTTGCTGCAGGGCGTGCCTGTGATTGTGGAGTTGTGTTGCTGCAGGGCGTGCCTCTGATTGTGGAGTTGTGTTGCTGCGGGGCGTGCCTCTGATTGTGGAGTTGTGTTGCTGCAGGGCGTGCCTCTGATTGTGGAGTTGTGTTGCTGCGGGCGTGCCTCTGATTGTGGAGTTGTGTTGCTGCAGGGCGTGCCTCTGATTGTGGAGTTGTGTTGCTGCAGGGCGTGCCTGTGATTGTGGAGTTGTGTTGCTGCAGGGCGTGCCTGTGATTGTGGAGTTGTGTTGCTGCCGGGCGTGCCTCTGATTGTGGAGTTGTGTTGCTGCAGGGCGTGCCTGTGATTGTGGAGTTGTGTTGCTGCAGGGCGTGCCTCTGATTGTGGAGTTGTGTTGCTGCGGGGCGTGCCTCTGATTGTGGAGTTGTGTTGCTGCAGGGCGTGCCTCTGATTGTGGAGTTGTGTTGCTGCGGGGCGTGCCTCTGATTGTGGAGTTGTGTTGCTGCGGGGCGTGCCTCTGATTGTGGAGTTGTGTTGCTGCAGGGCGTGCCTCTGATTGTGGAGTTGTGTTGCTGCGGGGCGTGCCTCTGATTGTGGAGTTGTGTTGCTGCGGGGCGTGCCTCTGATTGTGGAGTTGTGTTGCTGCGGGGCGTGCCTCTGATTGTGGAGTTGTGTTGCTGCGGGGCGTGCCTCTGATTGTGGAGTTGTGTTGCTGCAGGGCGTGCCTCTGATTGTGGAGTTGTGTTGCTGCGGGGCGTGCCTCTGATTGTGGAGTTGTGTTGCTGCGGGGCGTGCCTCTGATTGTGGAGTTGTGTTGCTGCGGGCGTGCCTCTGATTGTGGAGTTGTGTTGCTGCAGGGCGTGCCTGTGATTGTGGAGTTGTGTTGCTGCGGGGTGTGCCTCTGATTGTGTAGTTGTGTTGCTGCAGGGCGTGCCTCTGATTGTGGAGTTGTGTTGCTGCAGGGCGTGCCTGTGATTGTGGAGTTGTGTTGCTGCAGGGCGTGCCTCTGATTGTGGAGTTGTGTTGCTGCAGGGCGTGCCTCTGATTGTGGAGTTGTGTTGGTGCGGGGCGTGCCTCTGATTGTGGAGTTGTGTTGCTGCGGGGCGTGCCTCTGATTGTGGAGTTGTGTTGGTGCGGGGCGTGCCTCTGATTGTGGAGTTGTGTTGCTGCAGGGCGTGCCTGTGATTGTGGAGTTGTGTTGCTGCGGGGCGTGCCTCTGATTGTGGAGTTGTGTTGCTGCGGGGCGTGCCTCTGATTGTGGAGTTGTGTTGCTGCAGGGCGTGCCTCTGATTGTGGAGTTGTGTTGCTGCAGGGCGTGCCTCTGATTGTGGAGTTGTGTTGCTGCAGGGTGTGCCTCTGATTGTGGAGTTGTGTTGCTGCAGGGCGTGCCTCTGATTGTGGAGTTGTGTTGCTGCGGGGCGTGCCTCTGATTGTGGAGTTGTGTTGCTGCAGGGCGTGCCTCTGATTGTGGAGTTGTGTTGCTGCAGGGCGTGCCTCTGATTGTGGAGTTGTGTTGCTGCGGGGCGTGCCTCTGATTGTGGAGTTGTGTTGCTGCGGGGCGTGCCTCTGATTGTGGAGTTGTGTTGCTGCAGGGCGTGCCTGTGATTGTGGAGTTGTGTTGCTGCGGGGCGTGCCTCTGATTGTGGAGTTGTGTTGCTGCAGGGCGTGCCTGTGATTGTGGAGTTGTGTTGCTGCAGGGCGTGCCTCTGATTGTGGAGTTGTGTTGCTGCGGGGCGTGCCTCTGATTGTGGAGTTGTGTTGCTGCAGGGCGTGCCTCTGATTGTGGAGTTGTGTTGCTGCAGGGCGTGCCTGTGATTGTGGAGTTGTGTTGCTGCAGGGCGTGCCTCTGATTGTGGAGTTGTGTTGCTGCAGGGCGTGCCTCTGATTGTGGAGTTGTGTTGCTGCAGGGCGTGCCTCTGATTGTGGAGTTGTGTTGCTCGCTCGTGGAACAGAAGGGATCGGAGTACCTGGGGATATACCGTGTTCCCGGTAATAATGCGGTGGTCAGCAGCCTGCAGGATCAGCTGAACAAGGGCGTGAGTGACACAAGCTTGCAGGACCAGGTGAGGGGTCAACTGCTAACACCCCTCGCACCCCCAAAATAACCCTACCCCCCGCACCCCCAAAATAACCCTACCCCCCACCCCCCCAAAATAACCCTACCTCCCACACCCCCAAAATAACCCTACTCCCCACCCCCCCAAAATAACCCTACCTCCCACACCCCCAAAATAACCCTACCCCCACCCCCCCAAAATAACCCTACCTCCCACCCCCCCAAAATAACCCTACCCCCACCCCCCCAAAATAACCCTACTCCCCACCCCCCCAAAATAACCCTACCTCCCACACCCCCAAAATAACCCTACCCCCACCCCCCCAAAATAACCCTACCTCCCACCCCCCCAAAATAACCCTACCCCCACCCCCCCAAAATAACCCTACCTCCCACACCCCCAAAATAATCCTACCTCCCACCCCCCCAAAATAATCCTACCTCCCACCCCCCCAAAATAACCCTACCCCCACACCCCCAAAATAACCGTACCTCCCACACCCCCAAAATAATCCTACCTCCCACCCCCCCAAAATAATCCTACCTCCCACCCCCCCAAAATAACCCTACCCCCCGCACCCCCAAAATAACTATCCCCCACACCCCAAAATAACCCTACCTCCCACACCCCCAAAATAATCCTACCTCCCACCCCCGCAAAATAATCCTACCTCCCACCCCCCCAAAATATCCCTACCCCCACACCCCCAAAATAACCCTACCTCCTACCCCCCCAAAATAATCCTACCTCCCACCCCCCCAAAATAACCCTACCCCCCACCCCCCCAAAATAACCCTACCTCCCACACCCCCAAAATAATCCTACCTCCCACCCCCCCAAAATAATCCTACCTCCCACCCCCCCAAAATAACCCTACCCCCCGCACCCCCAAAATAACTATCCCCCACACCCCAAAATAATCCTACCTCCCACCCCCCCAAAATAATCCTACCTCCCACCCCCCCAAAATAACCCTACCCCCACACCCCCAAAATAACCCTACCTCCCACACCCCCAAAATAATCCTACCTCCCACCCCCCCAAAATAACTATCCCCACCCCCCCAAAATAACTATCCCCACCCCCCCAAAGTAACCGTACCCCCCACAACCCAAAGTTACCCCACCCCCCCAAAGTAACCCCATCCCCACACCCCAAAGTAACCCCACCCCCCAACTATCCCCACCCCCCAAAGAACATGCGTGAGAACGAGAGGTAACTCCGTGTATTACTTCCGGGTAACACATATTTATAAATAAAGAAGACCTGTGTTATTCCCATACTGCAGGGACGCCCGAGCAGGGAGTTACAGATATATATATATATATCATTCCCGCGAAGACGCCCCGAGCAGGGAGTTACAGATATATATATATCATTCCCGCGGAGACGCCCCGAGCAGGGAGTTACAGATATATATATATATCATTCCCGCGAAGACGCCCCGAGCAGGGAGTTACAGATATATATATATCATTCCCGCGAAGACGCCCCGAGCAGGGAGTTACAGATATATACGAGCAGGGAGTTACAGATATATATAAGCAGGGAGTTACAGATATATATGAGCAGGGAGTTACAGATATATATGAGCAGGGAGTTACAGATATATATGAGCAGGGAGTTACAGATATATATGAGCAGGGAGTTACAGATATATATGAGCAGGGAGTTACAGATATATATGAGCAGGGAGTTACAGATATATATGAGCAGGGAGTTACAGATATATATGAGCAGGGAGTTACAGATATATATGAGCAGGGAGTTACAGATATATATATGAGCAGGGAGTTACAGATATATATATGAGCAGGGAGTTACAGATATATATATGAGCAGGGAGTTACAGATATATATATGAGCAGGGAGTTACAGATATATATATGAGCAGGTAGTTACAGATATATATATGAGCAGGGAGTTACAGATATATATGAGCAGGGAGTTACAGATATATATGAGCAGGGAGTTACAGATATATATGAGCAGGGAGGTACAGATATATATGAGCAGGGAGTTACAGATATATATGAGCAGGGAGTTACAGATATATATGAGCAGGGAGTTACAGATATATATGAGCAGGGAATTACAGATATATATGAGCAGGGAGTTATAGATATATATGAGCAGGGAGTTACAGATATATATGAGCAGGGAGTTACAGATATATACGAGCAGGGAGTTACAGATATATACGAGCAGGGAGTTACAGATATATACGAGCAGGGAGTTACAGATATATACGAGCAGGGAGTTACAGATATATACGAGCAGGGAGTTTCAGATATATACGAGCAGGGAGTTACAGATATATACGAGCAGGGAGTTACAGATATATACGAGCAGGGAGTTACAGATATATACGAGCAGGGAGTTACAGATATATACGAGCAGGGAGTTACAGATATATACGAGCAGGGAGTTACAGATATATACGAGCAGGGAGTTACAGATATATATGAGCAGGGAGTTACAGATATATATGAGCAGGGAGTTACAGATATATATGAGCAGGGAGTTACAGATATACATGAGCAGGGAGTTACAGATATACATGAGCAGGGAGTTACAGATATACACGAGCAGGGAGTTACAGATATACACGAGCAGGGAGTTACAGATATACACGAGCAGGGAGTTACAGATATACACGAGCAGGGAGTTACAGATATACACGAGCAGGGAGTTACAGATATATACGAGCAGGGAGTTACAGATATATACGAGCAGGGAGTTACAGATATATACGAGCAGGGAGTTACAGATATATACGAGCAGGGAGTTACAGATATATACGAGCAGGGAGTTACAGATATATGTGAGCAGGGAGTTACAGATATACGTGAGCAGGGAGTTACAGATATACGTGAGCAGGGAGTTACAGATATACGTGAGCAGGGAGTTACAGATATACGTGAGCAGGGAGTTACAGATATACGTGAGCAGGGAGTTACAGATATACGTGAGCAGGGAGTTACAGATATACATGAGCAGGGAGTTACAGATATACATGAGCAGGGAGTTACAGATATACATGAGCAGGGAGTTACAGATATATATGAGCAGGGAGTTACAGATATACATGAGCAGGGAGTTACAGATATACATGAGCAGGGAGTTACAGATATACATGAGCAGGGAGTTACAGATATATATGAGCAGGGAGTTACAGATATATATGAGCAGGGAGTTACAGATATATATGAGCAGGGAGTTACAGATATACATGAGCAGGGAGTTACAGATATATATGAGCAGGGAGTTACAGATATATATGAGCAGGGAGTTACAGATATACATGAGCAGGGAGTTACAGATATATATGAGCAGGGAGTTACAGATATATATGAGCAGGGAGTTACAGATATATATGAGCAGGGAGTTACAGATATATATGAGCAGGGAGTTACAGATATATACGAGCAGGGAGTTACAGATATAAGTGAGCAGGGAGTTACAGATATATATGAGCAGGGAGTTACAGATATATATGAGCAGGGAGTTACAGATATATATGAGCAGGGAGTTACAGATATATACGAGCAGGGAGTTACAGATATAAGTGAGCAGGGAGTTACAGATATATATGAGCAGGGAGTTACAGATATACATGAGCAGGGAGTTACAGATATACATGAGCAGGGAGTTACAGATATATGTGAGCAGGGAGTTACAGATATACGTGAGCAGGGAGTTACAGATATACGTGAGCAGGGAGTTACAGATATACGTGAGCAGGGAGTTACAGATATACGTGAGCAGGGAGTTACAGATATACATGAGCAGGGAGTTACAGATATACATGAGCAGGGAGTTACAGATATACATGAGCAGGGAGTTACAGATATATATGAGCAGGGAGTTACAGATATACATGAGCAGGGAGTTACAGATATACATGAGCAGGGAGTTACAGATATACATGAGCAGGGAGTTACAGATATATATGAGCAGGGAGTTACAGATATATATGAGCAGGGAGTTACAGATATATATGAGCAGGGAGTTACAGATATATATGAGCAGGGAGTTACAGATATACATGAGCAGGGAGTTACAGATATATATGAGCAGGGAGTTACAGATATATATGAGCAGGGAGTTACAGATATACATGAGCAGGGAGTTACAGATATATATGAGCAGGGAGTTACAGATATATATGAGCAGGGAGTTACAGATATATACGAGCAGGGAGTTACAGATATAAGTGAGCAGGGAGTTACAGATATATATGAGCAGGGAGTTACAGATATATATGAGCAGGGAGTTACAGATATATATGAGCAGGGAGTTACAGATATATATGAGCAGGGAGTTACAGATATATACGAGCAGGGAGTTACAGATATAAGTGAGCAGGGAGTTACAGATATATATGAGCAGGGAGTTAAAGATATACATGAGCAGGGAGTTACAGATATACATGAGCAGGGAGTTACAGATATACACGAGCAGGGAGTTACAGATATACACGAGCAGGGAGTTACAGATATACACGAGCAGGGAGTTACAGATATACACGAGCAGGGAGTTACAGATATACACGAGCAGGGAGTTACAGATATATACGAGCAGGGAGTTACAGATATATATGAGCAGGGAGTTACAGATATATATGAGCAGGGAGTTACAGATATATATGAGCAGGGAGTTACAGATATATATGAGCAGGGAGTTACAGATATATATGAGCAGGGAGTTACAGATATATATGAGCAGGGAGTTACAGATATATATGAGCAGGGAGTTACAGATATATATGAGCAGGGAGTTACAGATATATATGAGCAGGGAGTTACAGATATATACGAGCAGGGAGTTACAGATATATACGAGCAGGGAGTTACAGATATATACGAGCAGGGAGTTACAGATATATACGAGCAGGGAGTTACAGATATATACGAGCAGGGAGTTACAGATATATACGAGCAGGGAGTTACAGATATATACGAGCAGGGAGTTACAGATATATACGAGCAGGGAGTTACAGATATATACGAGCAGGGAGTTACAGATATATACGAGCAGGGAGTTACAGATATATACGAGCAGGGAGTTACAGATATATACGAGCAGGGAGTTACAGATATATGTGAGCAGGGAGTTACAGATATATGTGAGCAGGGAGTTACAGATATACGTGAGCAGGGAGTTACAGATATACGTGAGCAGGGAGTTACAGATATACGTGAGCAGGGAGTTACAGATATACGTGAGCAGGGAGTTACAGATATACGTGAGCAGGGAGTTACAGATATACATGAGCAGGGAGTTACAGATATACATGAGCAGGGAGTTACAGATATACATGAGCAGGGAGTTACAGATATACATGAGCAGGGAGTTACAGATATATATGAGCAGGGAGTTACAGATATATACATGAGCAGGGAGTTACAGATATATATGAGCAGGGAGTTACAGATATATATGAGCAGGGAGTTACAGATATATACATGAGCAGGGAGTTACAGATATATATGAGCAGGGAGTTACAGATATATATGAGCAGGGAGTTACAGATATATATGAGCAGGGAGTTACAGATATATATGAGCAGGGAGTTACAGATATATATGAGCAGGGAGTTACAGATATATATGAGCAGGGAGTTACAGATATATACGAGCAGGGAGTTACAGATATATACGAGCAGGGAGTTACAGATATATACGAGCAGGGAGTTACAGATATATACGAGCAGGGAGTTACAGATATATACGAGCAGGGAGTTACAGATATATACGAGCAGGGAGTTACAGATATATACGAGCAGGGAGTTACAGATATATACGAGCAGGGAGTTACAGATATATACGAGCAGGGAGTTACAGATATATACGAGCAGGGAGTTACAGATATATACGAGCAGGGAGTTACAGATATATACGAGCAGGGAGTTACAGATATATGTGAGCAGGGAGTTACAGATATATGTGAGCAGGGAGTTACAGATATACGTGAGCAGGGAGTTACAGATATACGTGAGCAGGGAGTTACAGATATACGTGAGCAGGGAGTTACAGATATACGTGAGCAGGGAGTTACAGATATACATGAGCAGGGAGTTACAGATATACATGAGCAGGGAGTTACAGATATACATGAGCAGGGAGTTACAGATATACATGAGCAGGGAGTTACAGATATACATGAGCAGGGAGTTACAGATATACATGAGCAGGGAGTTACAGATATATATGAGCAGGGAGTTACAGATATATACGAGCAGGGAGTTACAGATATATACGAGCAGGGAGTTACAGATATATACGAGCAGGGAGTTACAGATATATACGAGCAGGGAGTTACAGATATATACGAGCAGGGAGTTACAGATATATACGAGCAGGGAGTTACAGATATATACGAGCAGGGAGTTACAGATATATACGAGCAGGGAGTTACAGATATATACGAGCAGGGAGTTACAGATATATACGAGCAGGGAGTTACAGATATATACGAGCAGGGAGGTACAGATATATACGAGCAGGGAGTTACAGATATATATGAGCAGGGAGTTACAGATATATATGAGCAGGGAGTTACAGATATATATGAGCAGGGAGTTACAGATATATATGAGCAGGGAGTTACAGATATATATGAGCAGGGAGTTACAGATATATATGAGCAGGGAGTTACAGATATATATGAGCAGGGAGTTACAGATATATATGAGCAGGGAGTTACAGATATATACGAGCAGGGAGTTACAGATATATATATTATTCTTTGTACCACATATTGTGCACGGTTTTGCTTGGATAATGACTGCGCTTTTTGTCACTGTGAGGGCGCCTCACATTTGGGTTAACGTACGGGTACCCCCATACACCCCAGTCCTCCTTTGGACCCCCACACTGACCCCGTGTCCCCCCCTGTGTGCAGCGCTGGCAGGATGTGAACGTGATCAGCAGTCTCCTGAAATCCTTCTTCCGGAAACTGCCGGAGCCCCTCTTCACGGACAGTGAGTCCCCTGCGCTCCCCGTCTCTCTCTGTGGGGGAGCAACAGTGACACGGTCGAGTGTGTGAGTGTGAGTGGGCGGTTGTGTTATGTGGTGTGTGGGGGCTCTTGTGGTGTGTGAGTGGGAGGGTCTCTTGGTGTGAGTGGGAGGGTCTTTTGTGGTGTGTGAGTGGGAGGGTCTCTTGTGGTGTGTGAGTGGGAGGGTCTCTTGGTGTGAGTAGGAGGGTCTCTTGGTGTGAGTGGGAGGGTCTCTTGGTGTGAGTGGGCTCCTGTGGTGTGAGTGTGAGGGGGCTCCTGTGGTGTGAGTGGGGGGGTCTCTTGGTGGGAGTGTGAGTGTGAGTGGGGTCTCTGTATGTGACGCCCATTTCTGTTGCAGGTAAGTACAGCGATTTCATTGATGCGAATCGAATGGACGACGCCAGAGAGAGAATGAAAACCCTGCGCAGACTGGTAACACAGCTCTCACATAGCTAAATACCCCCCTCCCCACCCCCCATTACCTCTCCACCACCCCCTCCCCTCTCCACCCCTCCCCACCCCCATTACCTCTCCATCACCCATCCCCTCACCTCTCCCCCCCCTCCCCACCCCCCATTACCTCTCCACCCCCCCCCCCCTCTCCACCCCCCCCCTCGCTGTAACGAGATCGCTCGCGTGGATAATATATCGCCTTTCTCTGACGTAATTAGCTCAGACCGGATTTTAAATGATCGATGAAAAGTCACATTATAAAGAGACATTTTCACTATCCATCTTAACCCTCCTTACCCCCCTCATACATATCCCCCCCTCATACATATCCCCCCCCTCATACATATCCCCCCCTCCTCATACATATCCCCCCCTCCTCATACATATCTCCCCCCCTCATACATATCCCCCCCCCTCATACATATTCCTCCCTCATTCTCCCCTCGTATATATTCCCCCCCTCTCCTTGTCGCTCTTCTCACACCCCTCGCTTCTCTCTCTCCCACCCTCATACCCTCCCCCCTCTCTCCTTGTCGCTCTTCTCTGGCCCCTCGCTTCTCTCTCCCCCCCCCTCTCTCCTTGTTGCCCTTCTCTGGCCCCTCGCTCCTCTTCTCACCCCCCTCGCTTCTCTCTCTCCCCCCTCTCTCCTTGTCGCCCTTCTCTGGCCCCTCGCTCCTCTTCTCACCCCCCTCGCTTCTCTCTCTCCCCCCTCTCTCCTTGTCGCCCTTCTCTGGCCCCTCGCTCCTCTTCTCACCCCCCTCGCTTCTCTCTCTCCCCCCTCTCCCCTTGTCGCCCTTCTCTGGCCCCTCGCTCCTCTTCTCACCACCCCCGCTTCTCTCTCTCCCCCCTCTCTCCTTGTCGCCCTTCTCTGGCCCCTCTTCTCACCCCCCTCGCTTCTCTCTCTCCCCCCTCTCTCCCCTCTCTCTCCCCTCACTCCCCCCTCTCCCCTTGTCGCCCTTCTCTGGCCCCTCTTCTCACCCCCCTCGCTTCTCGCTGCTCTTCCCCCCTCAGATTCGGGAACTCCCGGCATATTACTACGACACGCTCCGCTTCCTGCTCCGGCACCTGAAGACCATCGCTGACCACTCGGATAAAAACAAGGTGAGGCTCCGCAGGCGGGGTGCCCCCCCACACCCCTGCCTGGCACAGAGGGGGTGCGCTGAGCGTTTCCGGGGTCCTGTGCAGACAGAGGGGACCCTCTCAAGGCATCATACATCCCCAGGCTCGGCCATACCAACGTAGTGTGTGTTCTCGTCTCCGTCCACACTGCCCGCCCCGGGTGCTGGTTAGGGGCCTTTGCTCACCGCGGGGGGTGCTGGTTAGGGCCTTTGCTCACCGCCGGTGCTGGTTAGGGCCTTTGCTCACCGCCGGTGCTGGTTTGGGGCCTTTGCTCACCGCCGGTGCTGGTTAGGGCCTTTGCTCACCGCCGGTGCTGGTTAGGGCCTTTGCTCACCGCCGGTGCTGGTTAGGGCCTTTGCTCACCGCCGGTGCTGGTTTGGGGCCTTTGCTCACCGCCGGTGCTGGTTTGGGGCCTTTGCTCACCGCCGGTGCTGGTTTGGGGCCTTTGCTCACCGCCGGTGCTGGTTTGGGGCCTTTGCTCACCGCCGGTGCTGGTTTGGGGCCTTTGCTCACCGCCGGTGCTGGTTAGGGCCTTTGCTCACCGCGGGGGGTGCTGGTTAGGGCCTTTGCTCACCGCCGGTCACAGCTCCTGCCTCTATCCCCAGATGGAGCCCCGTAACCTGGCGCTGGTTTTCGGGCCGACGCTCGTGCGCACGTCGGAGGATAACATGACAGACATGGTAACGCACATGCCAGATCGCTACAAGATCGTGGAGACGCTCATCCAACACGTGAGTGACGCACACACAGCACGCGTGCTCGCATATTAACTGCATAGAGCGTGCGAGTGCCAGCCTGGCGTGTACAGAGATACACAGAGAACATGCAACACGAGGTGCAAACAGCACACGTGAGTGAGAGACGCACATACAGCACGCGTGTATTACATTGATATGGGGGCATAGTATTCATATGAAGCGTCCACAGGGGTCAGAGGGCAGCAGCGCACGGGGCGGGTATATACAGCGAAGCCTGGTGGGGGGCTCCGTCTCGGGCGCCAAGCGGTCTCGCACCGCACCATACACCGGATTGGGGGCATCTTCTTCTTCTCTTGTACTGACCCCTCTCTCGCGCTCTCTCTGCCATGTGCTGATCTCTGCAGTGTGATTGGTTCTTCAGTGAGGAGATGGAAAAGGCGGACAAGGTGAGTGTGTTGTGGTGTGAGCTTGGGAAGAGTGTGGATTAGTTGGAGTGAGGGTGTTGTGGTGTGAGCTTGGGAAGAGTGTGGATGAGTTGGAGTGAGTGTGTTGTGAGCTTGGGAAGAGTGTGGATGAGTTGGAGTGAGGGTGTTGTGGTGTGAGCTTGGGAAGAGTGTGGATGAGTTGGAGTGAGGGTGTTGTGGTGTGAGCTTGGGAAGAGTGTGGATGAGTTGGAGTGAGGGTGTTGTGGTGTGAGCTTGGGAAGAGTGTGGATGAGTTGGAGTGAGTGTGTTGTGAGCTTGGGAAGAGTGTGGATGAGTTGGAGTCAGGGTGTTGTGGTGTGAGCTTGGGAAGAGTGTGGATGAGTTGGAGTGAGGGTGTTGTGGTGTGAGCTTGGGAAGAGTGTGGATGAGTTGGAGTGAGTGTGTTGTGAGCTTGGGAAGAGTGTGGATGAGTTGGAGTGAGGGTGTTGTGGTGTGAGCTTGGGAAGAGTGTGGATGAGTTGGAGTGAGGGTGGTGTGAGCTTGGGGAGAGTGTGGATGAGTTGGAGTGAGGGTGTTGTGGTGTGAGCTTGGAAAGAGTGTTGTGTTGTGAGTGTGGGAAGAGTGTGGATGAGATGGAGTGAGTGTGAATGTGGGGTGGCGCCGTGTTGCGTGTTCCTGATTGTCGCGTTGCGTGTTCCTGATTGTCGCGTTGCGTGTTCCTGATTGTCGCGTTGCGTGTTCCTGATTGTCGCGTTGCGTGTTCCTGATTGTCGCGTTGCGTGTTGCTGATTGTCGCGTTGCGTGTTCCTGATTGTCGTGTTGCGTGTTCCTGATTGTCGCGTTGCGCGTTGCGTGTTCCTGATTGTCGCGTTGCGTGTTCCTGATTGTCGCGTTGCGTGTTCCTGATTGTCGCGTTGCGTGTTCCTGATTGTCGCGTTGCGTGTTCCTGATTGTCGCGTTGCGTGTTCCTGATTGTCGCGTTGCGTGTTCCTGATTGTCGCGTTGCGTGTTCCTGATTGTCGCGTTGCGTGTTCCTGATTGTCGCGTTGCGTGTTCCTGATTGTCGCGTTGCGTGTTCCTGATTGTCGCGTTGCGTGTTCCTGATTGTCGCGTTGCGTGTTCCTGATTGTCGCGTTGCGTGTTCCTGATTGTCGCGTTGCGTGTTGCTGATTGTCGCGTTGCGTGTTCCTGATTGTCGCGTTGCGTGTTCCTGATTGTCGCGTTGCGTGTTGCTGATTGTCGCGTTGCGTGTTCCTGATTGTCGCGTTGCGTGTTCCTGATTGTCGCGTTGCGTGTTGCTGATTGTCGCGTTGCGTGTTGCTGATTGTCGCGTTGCGTGTTCCTGATTGTCGCGTTGCGTGTTCCTGATTGTCGCGTTGCGTGTTCCTGATTGTCGCGTTGCGTGTTGCTGATTGTCGCGTTGCGTGTTGCTGATTGTCGCGTTGCGTGTTCCTGATTGTCGCGTTGCGTGTTCCTGATTGTCGCGTTGCGTGTTCCTGATTGTCGCGTTGCGTGTTCCTGATTGTCGCGTTGCGTGTTCCTGATTGTCGCGTTGCGTGTTCCTGATTGTCGCGTTGCGTGTTGCTGATTGTCGCGTTGCGTGTTCCTGATTGTCGCGTTGCGTGTTCCTGATTGTCACGTTGCGTGTTGCTGATTGTCGCGTTGCGTGTTCCTGATTGTCGCGTTGCGTGTTCCTGATTGTCACGTTGCGTGTTGCTGATTGTCGCGTTGCGTGTTCCTGATTGTCGCGTTGCGTGTTCCTGATTGTCGCGTTGCGTGTTGCTGATTGTCGCGTTGCGTGTTCCTGATTGTCGCGTTGCGTGTTCCTGATTGTCACGCTGTGTTTCAGACCCCTGTGGATGAAACGGACCCTCAGCTGGTGCCAAATATTGAGCATCTGCTGCCAAACATCGGACGGACGCACGCGGGGGAGACCTCAGGTAAGCGCCGGGGTCAGAGGTCGCACGCGGCCGCCGCCATCTTGTCATTATACATCCAGCAAGTCTTTCACTGGCAGCAAAATGGTTAAATATTCTCCACATACAAATCTATATGACCTGTACACGCGTGTCCATGCGTCTCTCAGCACGGACAGATTAATCCTGTACACACGCCCTTTTACCCCCACCCCCTCTTCACCACTCACACACATATTTACACACCACGCACACACACACTCACACACATCTCTTCACCACTCATGCGTGCACACACAGACACTCACACACACACACATTTACACGCCACGCACACACGTCTTCACCACTCACACACATTTACACACCACGCACACCCTCACACACATCTCTTCACCACTCATGCGTGCACACACAGACACTCACACACTCACACATTTTCACGCCACACACCTGTTCACCACGAACTCACACACAGCTCTTCACCACTCACACACACACACACACATTTACACGCCACACACACACCTCTTCACCACGCACACACACACACACCTCTTCATCACTTACACACATCGCTTCACCACTCGCACACACACACACATTTACACGCCACACACACACCTCTTCACCACACACACACACACATCTCTTCACCACACACACACACACACACACACACACACACACACACACACACACACACCTCTTCACCACACACACACACACACACACACACACACCTCTTCACCACACACACACACACACACACACACACACATTTACACGCCACACACACACCTCTTCACCACACACACACACACACATCTCTTCACCACACACACACACACACACACACACACACACACACACACACACACACACACACACACACACACACACACACACACACCACACACACACCTCTTCACCCACACACACACACACACACACACACACACACACACACACACACACACACACACACACACCTCTTCACCACACACACACATTTACACGGCGCGCACACACACACACACACACACACACACACACACACACACACACACACACACACACACATCGCTTCACCACTCGCACACATCTCTTCACCACTCGCACACACACACATTTACATGCCACACACACACCTCTTCACCACGCACACACACACACACACACCTCTTCACCACGCACACACACACCTCTTCACCACGCACGCACACACACACACCTCTTCACCACGCACGCACACACACACACACACACATATCTCTTCACCACACACACACACATTTACACTACACACACACACACACACACACACACACACACACACACACACACACAAACACTAAGTACCGTTGGAAAGAATATTAACCCCTCACCGCCAGGTGGCCGTGCAAAGCGTTGAACTAATGTGCGATGCTGCCCCCACTGGCAGATAGAGGTTCGGGGTAACTATGGCGGACTTATTACTTAGTGGGACGCGCAAGGCTCCACCCCCCCACCCCCCCCCCCCCCCCCGCCATGTTGTGCCCCGGAGTAATTATCAACCTTTCTCACCCCCCCCCCCCCCCGCCATGTTGTGCCCTGGAGTAATTATCAGCCTTTCTTCCTCTCCCCCCCCCCCGCCATGTTGTGCCCCGGAGTAATTATCAGCCTTTCTTCCTCTCCCCCCCCCGCCATGTTGTGCCCCGGAGTAATTATCAGCCTTTCTTCCTCTCCCCCCCCCCCCCGCCATGTTGTGCCCTGGAGTAATTATCAGCCTTTCTTCCTCTCCCCCCCCCCCCCCGCCATGTTGTGCCCTGGAGTAATTATCAGCCTTTCTCCCTCTCCCCCCCCCCCCCGCCATGTTGTGCCCTGGAGTAATTATCAGCCTTTCTTCCTCTCCCTCCCCCCCCCCCCCCCCCCGCCATGTTGTGCCCTGGAGTAATTATCAGCCTTTCTCCCTCCCCCCCCCCCCCCCGCCATGTTGTTCCCTGGAGTAATTATCAGCCTTTCTTCCTCTCCCCCCCCCCCCCCCGCCATGTTGTGCCCTGGAGTAATTATCAGCCTTTCTCCCCCCCCCCCCCGCCATGTTGTGCCCTGGAGTAATTATCAGCCTTTCTTCCCCTCCCCCCCCCCCCCCGCCATGTTGTGCACCCTGGAGTAATTATCAGCCTTTCTTCCCCTCCCCCCCCCCCCCCTGCCATGTTGTGCCCTGGAGTAATTATCAGCCTTTCTTCCCCTCCCCCCCCCCCCCCCCCGCCATGTTGTGCCCTGGAGTAATTATCAGCCTTTCTTCCCCTCCCCCCCCCCCCGCCATGTTGTGCCCTGGAGTAATTATCAGCCTTTCTTCCTCTCCCCCCCCCCCCCCCGGCATGTTGTGCCCCGGAGTAATTATCAGCCTTTCTTCCTCTCCCCCCCCCCCGCCATGTTGTGCCCCGGAGTAATTATCAGCCTTTCTTCCTCTCCCCCCCCCCCGCCATGTTGTGCCCTGGAGTAATTATCAGCCTTTCTCCCCCCAACCCCCGCCATGTTGTGCCCTGGAGTAATTATCAGCCTTTCTTCCTCTCCCCTCCCCCCCCCCCCCCCCGCCATGTTGTGCCCTGGAGTAATTATCAGCCTTTCTCCCTCCCCCCCCCCCCCCCCGCCATGTTGTTCCCTGGAGTAATTATCAGCCTTTCTCCCTCCCCCCCCCCCCCCCGCCATGTTGTTCCCTGGAGTAATTATCAGCCTTTCTCCCTCCCCCCCCCCCCCGCCATGTTGTGCCCTGGAGTAATTATCAGCCTTTCTTCCTCTCCCTCCCCCCCCCCCCCCGCCATGTTGTGCCCTGGAGTAATTATCAGCCTTTCTCCCTCCCCCCCCCCCCCCGCCATGTTGTTCCCTGGAGTAATTATCAGCCTTCCTCTCCCCCCCCCCCCCCCCCCGGCCATGTTGTGCCCTGGAGTAATTATCAGCCTTTCTTCCTCTCCCCCACCCCCCCCCCCCGCCATGTTGTGCCCTGGAGTAATTATCAGCCTTTCTTCTCTCCCCCCCCCCCCCGCCATGTTGTGCCCCGGAGTAATTATCAGCCTTTCTACCTCTCCCCCCCCCCCCCCGCCATGTTGTGCCCCGGAGTAATTATCAGCCTTTCTTCCTCTCCCCCACCCCCCCCGCCATGTTGTGCCCCGGAGTAATTATCAGCCTTTCTTCCTCTCCCCCCCCCCCCCCGCCATGTTGTGCCCTGGAGTAATTATCAGCCTTTCTTCCTCTCCCCCCCCCCCCCGCCATGTTGTGCCCTGGAGTAATTATCAGCCTTTCTTCCTCTCCCCCCCCCCCCCCCGCCATGTTGTGCCCCGGAGTAATTATCAGCCTTTCTTCCTCTCCCCCCCCCCCCGCCATGTTGTGCCCTGGAGTAATTATCAGCCTTTCTCCCTCTCCCCCCCCCCCCCCCCCGCCATGTTGTGCCCCTGGAGTAATTATCAGCCTTTCTCCCCCCCCCCCCCGCCATGTTGTGCCCTGGAGTAATTATCAGCCTTTCTTCCTCTCCCCCCCCCCCCCCCCCCCGCCATGTTGTGCCCTGGAGTAATTATCAGCCTTTCTCCCCTCTCCCCTCCCCCCCCCCGCCATGTTGTGCCCTGGAGTAATTATCAGCCTTTCTCCCTCTCCCCCCCCCCCCCCCGCCATGTTGGGCCCTGGAGTAATTATCAGCCTTTCTTCCTCTCCCCCCCCCCCCCCCCGCCATGTTGTGCCCTGGAGTAATTATCAGCCTTTCTTCCTCTCCCTCCCCCCCCCCCCCCGCCATGTTGTGCCCTGGAGTAATTATCAGCCTTTCTCCCTCTCCCCCCCCCCCCGCCATGTTGTTGCCCTGGAGTAATTATCAGCCTTTCTTCCTCTCCCCCCCCCCCCCCGCCATGTTGTGCCCCGGAGTAATTATCAGCCTTTCTTCCTCTCCCCCCCCCCCCCGCCATGTTGTGCCCTGGAGTAATTATCAGCCTTTCTCCCCCCCCCCCCCCCCCCGCCCATGTTGTGCCCATGGAGTAATTATCAGCCTTTCTTCCTCTCCCCTCCCCCCCCCCCCGCCATGTTGTGCCCTGGAGTAATTATCAGCCTTTCTCCCTCCCCCCCCCCCCCGCCATGTTGTTCCCTGGAGTAATTATCAGCCTTTCTCCCTCCCCCCCCCCCCCCCCCCGCCATGTTGTTCCCTGGAGTAATTATCAGCCTTTCTCCCTCCCCCCCCCCCCCCCGCCATGTTGTGCCCTGGAGTAATTATCAGCCTTTCTTCCTCTCCCCCCCCCCCCCCCGCCATGTTGTCGCCCTGGAGTAATTATCAGCCTTTCTTCCTCTCCCCCCCCCCCCCCCCGCCATGTTGTGCCCCGGAGTAATTATCAGCCTTTCTTCCTCTCCCCCCCCCCCCCCCCCCCGCCATGTTGTGCCCCGGAGTAATTATCAGCCTTTCTCTCTCTCCCCCCCCCCCCCCCCCCCGCCATGTTGTGCCCTGGAGTAATTATCAGCCTTTCTTCCCCTCTCCCCCCCCCCCCCCGCCATGTTGTGCCCTGAGTAATTATCAGCCTTTCTTCCTCTCCCCCCCCCCCCCCCCGCCATGTTGTGCCCTGGAGTAATTATCAGCCTTTCTTCCTCTCCCCCCCCCCCCCCCCCCGCCATGTTGTGCCCTGGAGTAATTATCAGCCTTTCTTCCTCTCCCCCCCCCCCCCCGCCATGTTGTGCCCTGGAGTAATTATCAGCCTTTCTTCCTCTCCCCCCCCCCCCCCGCCATGTTGTGCCCCGGAGTAATTATCAGCCTTTCTTCCTCTCCCCCCCCCCCCCCGCCATGTTGTGCCCCGGAGTAATTATCAGCCTTTCTTCCTCTCCCCCCCCCCCCCCCCCGCCATGTTGTGCCCCGGAGTAATTATCAGCCTTTCTTCCTCTCCCCTCCCCCCCCCCCCGCCATGTTGTGCCCTGGAGTAATTATCAGCCTTTCTTCCTCTCCCCCCCCCCCCCCCCGCCATGTTGTGCCCTGGAGTAATTATCAGCCTTTCTTCCCTCTCTCCCCCCCCCCCCCCCGCCAATGTTGTGCCCTGGAGTAATTATCAGCCTTTCTTCCTCTCCCCCCCCCCCCCCCCCGCCATGTTGTGCCCTGGAGTTATTATCAGCCTTTCTTCCTCTCCCCCCCCCCCCCGCCATGTTGTGCCCTGGAGTAATTATCAGCCTTTCTTCCTCTCCCCCCCCCCCCCCCCCCGCCATGTTGTGCCCTGGAGTAATTATCAGCCTTTCTTCCTCTCCCCCCCCCCCCCCCCCGCGCCATGTTGTGCCCTGGAGTAATTATCAGCCTTTCTCCCCTCTCCCCCCCCCCCCCCGCCATGTTGTGCCCTGGAGTAATTATCAGCCTTTCTTCCTCTCCCCCCCCCCCCCCGCCATGTTGTGCCCTGGAGTAATTATCAGCCTTTCTTCCTCTCCCCCCCCTCCCGGCGTCTGCTCCTCGCAGCGGATTCTCCGGCAGCGCTGATCGGGTACGGTTACGGTTTCTGCGCCGCCCCTTCCTCTAACCTCCCGGGCGGTGATAAGAGAGATGGCACCGCGGGTGGGGGGGGGGGGGGGGGGGGGGGGGCACGGACTGATTACAGGCGGCACAGGGGGGGCCTGGCACGTGGGGGGGGGGGGGGAGGGCCTGGCACGTGGGGGGGGGGGGGGGGGGCGAGGCTGCCTATGGGATTAAATGTTCCCTTCAGGATTTGTACAGATAATTGGGGGGGTCTGTAACCTTCCCTGGGAGGGGTCCCCCTTTTGTAATGGGGGGACCCCGCCAGAGGTACGATGTTATAGACAGACCGCATCTCTCTTACCACTTCCCCGCCGCCCCGGCGTTTAACGCATCTCATCGCTGTCACTGTGTGTGGCGCTGTGTCACCCGCTGCTCTCACACACTTACCTTCGGAGGCTCCCCCACAGCAGAGCGCGCGCTCTCTCCGCGTCTCTCTCACACACTTACCTTCGGAGGCTCCCCACAGCAGAGCGCGCGCTCTCTCCGCGTCTCTCTCACACACTTACCTTCGGAGGCTCCCCCACAGCAGAGCGCGCGCTCTCTCCGCGTCCTCTCTCACACACTTACCTGCGGAGGCTCCCCCACAGCAGAGCGCGCGCTCTCTCCGCGTCTCTCTCACACACTTACCTTCGGAGGCCTCCCCCACAGCAGAGCGCGCGCTCTCTCCGCGTCTCTCTCACACACTTACCTGCGGAGGCTCCCCCACAGCAGAGCGCGCGCTTCTCTCCGCGTCTCTCTCACACACTTACCTGCGGAGGCTCCCCCACAGCAGAGCGCGCGCTCCTCTCCGCGTCTCTCTCACACACTTACCTGCGGAGGCTCCCCCACAGCAGAGCGCGCGCTCTCTCCGCGTCTCTCTCACACACTTACCTTCGGAGGCTCCCCCACAGCAGAGCGCGCGCTCTCTCCGCGTCTCTCTCACACACTTACCTTCGGGGGCTCCCCCACAGCAGAGCGCGTGCTCTCTCTCCGCGTCTCTCTCACACACTTACCTTCGGAGGCTCCCCCACAGCAGAGCGCGGCGCTCTCTCCGCGTCTCTCTCACACACTTACCTGCGGAGGCTCCCCCACAGCAGAGCGCGCGCTCTCTTCCGCGTCTCTCTCACACACTTACCTGCGGAGGCTCCCCCACAGCAGAGCGCGCTGCTCTCTTCCGCGTCTCTCTCACACACTTACCTGCGGAGGCTCCCCCACAGCAGAGCGCGCGCTCTCTCCGCGTCTCTCTCACACACTTACCTTCGGAGGCTCCCCCACAGCAGAGCGCGCGCTCTCTCCGCGTCTCTCTCACACACTTACCTGCGGAGGCTCCCCCACAGCAGAGCGCGCGCTCTCTCCGCGTCTCTCTCTCACACACTTACCTTCGGAGGCTCCCCCACAGCAGAGCGCGCGCTCTCTCCGCGTCTCTCTCACACACTTACCTTCGGAGGGCTCCCCCCACAGCAGAGCGCGCGCTCTCTCCGCGTCTCTCTCACACACTTACCTTCGGAGGCTCCCCCACAGCAGAGCGCGCGCTCTCCTCCGCGTCTCTCTCACACACTTACCTTCGGAGGCTCCCCCACAGCAGAGCGCGCGCTCTCTCCGCGTCTCTCTCACACACTTACCTGCGGAGGCTCCCCCCACAGCAGAGCGCGCGCTCTCTCCGCGTCTCTCTCACACACTTACCTTCGGAGGCTCCCCCACAGCAGAGCGCGCGCTCTCTCCGCGTCTCTCTCACACACTTACCTTCGGAGGCTCCCCCACAGCAGAGCGCGCGCTCTCTCCGCGTCTCTCTCACACACTTACCTTCGGAGGCTCCCCCACAGCAGAGCGCGCGCTCTCTCCGCGTCTCTCTCACACACTTACCTTCGGAGGCTCCCCCACAGCAGAGCGCGCGCTCTCTCCGCGTCTCTCTCACACACTTACCTTCGGAGGCTCCCCCACAGCAGAGCGCGCGCGCTCTCTCCGCGTCTCTCTCACACACTTACCTTCGGAGGCTCCCCCACAGCAGAGCGCGCGCTCTCTCCGCGTCTCTCTCACACACTTACCTGCGGAGGCTCCCCCACAGCAGAGCGCGCGCTCTCTCCGCGTCTCTCTCACACACTTACCTTCGGAGGCTCCCCCCACAGCAGAGCGCGCGCTCTCTCCGCGTCTCTCTCACACACTTACCTTCGGAGGCTCCCCCACAGCAGAGCGCGCGCTCTCTCCGCGTCTCTCTCACACACTTACCTTCGGAGGCTCCCCCACAGCAGAGCGCGCGCTCTCTTCCGCGTCTCTCTCACACACTTACCTTCGGGGGCTCCCCCACAGCAGAGCGCGCGCTCTCTCTCCGCGTCTCTCTCACACACTTACCTTCGGAGGCTCCCCCACAGCAGAGCGCGCGCTCTCTCCGCGTCTCTCTCACACACTTACCTGCGGAGGCTCCCCCACAGCAGAGCGCGCGCTCTCTTCCGCGTCTCTCTCACACACTTACCTGCGGAGGCTCCCCACAGCAGAGCGCGCGCTCTCTTCCGCGTCTCTCTCACACACTTACCTGCGGAGGCTCCCCACAGCAGAGCGCGCGCTCTCTCCGCGTCTCTCTCACACACTTACCTTCGGAGGCTCCCCCACAGCAGAGCGCGCGCTCTCTCCGCGTCTCTCTCACACACTTACCTGCGGAGGCTCCCCCACAGCAGAGCGCGCGCTCTCTCCGCGTCTCTCTCTCACACACTTACCTTCGGAGGCTCCCCCACAGCAGAGCGCGCGCTCTCTCCGCGTCTCTCTCACACACTTACCTTCGGAGGCTCCCCCACAGCAGAGCGCGCGCTCTCTCCGCGTCTCTCTCACACACTTACCTGCGGAGGCTCCCCCACAGCAGAGCGCACGCTCTCTCCGCGTCTCTCTCACACACTTACCTTCGGAGGCTCCCCCACAGCAGAGCGCGCGCTCTCTCCGCGTCTCTCTCACACACTTACCTTCGGAGGCTCCCCCACAGCAGAGCGCGCGCTCTCTCCGCGTCTCTCTCACACACTTACCTTCGGAGGCTCCCCCACAGCAGAGCGCGCGCTCTCTCCGCGTCTCTCTCACACACTTACCTTCGGAGGCTCCCCCACAGCAGAGCGCGCGCTCTCTCTCCGCGTCTCTCTCACAACACTTACCTGCGGAGGCTCCCCCCACAGCAGAGCGCAGCGCTCTCTCCGCGTCTCTCTCACACACTTACCTTCGGAGGCTCCCCCACAGCAGAGCGCGCGCTCTCCTCCGCGTCTCTCTCACCACACTTACCTTCGGAGGCTCCCCCACAGCAGAGCGCGCGCTCTCTTCCGCGGTCTCTCTCACACACTTACCTTCGGAGGCTCCCCCACAGCAGAGCGCGCGCTCTCTCCGGCGTCTCTCTCACACACTTACCTTCGGAGGCTCCCCCACAGCAGAGCGCGCGCTCTCTCCGCGTCTCTCTCACACACTTACCTGCGGAGGCTCCCCCACAGCAGAGCGCGCGCTCTCTCCTCCGCGTCTCACTCACTTCCCTGCCAGCGACCTCCGCTCGGACACGGAAACAATGCGCGCCATCGCCCACACCACACATTAACCTGTTCTCTGCTGGAGGGACCTGCGGTTTATACCTGCGCACTCCATGTGTCTGTCTACACGTATGATCAAAGCCATGTTGTATTTGTGTGTGTTTGTAAAGACTTCATACGTGTGAGCGCTTTTTAACCTCTTTGGTGCCAGAAAAGTGGGTCCATGTAAAAAGCTTCAGGGCGGGGCTCCGGCCTGACGCCCGCGCCCTCTCCGTGTCGCCTCCGTGATGTCTCGTGCAGTTATTGTGCGTCTCGGTGTGTGATTATTGGCGCGGGCAGTGGCGCGGGCAGCACGTGTGTTGTGTGTAACCCTGGGGTATATTGGGGGGTTGTTGTGTGTCCGTTGCCTCGGGACGTATCAGTGTAATGATTGATGTAATAACTCCTGCAGCGCATTTGGTTGCAGAGATGGCGATCCTCCCTCCTCACCGTCTCCTCTTCTCCTCTGTCTGCTTTCAGATTCAACCAACAGTGATTCTGCTAAAGCAAAGGTGAGTGTGTGCGCGGGGGGGTGCGAGGTGTGTGCACGGGGGGGTGCGAGTGTGTGCGCGGGGGGGTGAGAGTGTGTGCGCGGGGGGGTGCGAGTGTGTGCGTGGGGGGGTGCGAAGTGCGCGGGGGGTGCGAGTGTGTGCGCGGGGGGGGGGTGACGTGTGTGTGAGGGGGTGCGTGTGCGCGGGGGGGGGTGCGAGTGTGTGCGCGGGGGGTGCGTGTGTGTGAGGGGGGCTGCGTGTGTGCAGGGTGCGAGTGGGGGGGGGGTAGTGGTTCGAGTGTGAAGGGGGGGCTGCGTGTGTGGGGGGGGCTGCGTGTGTGAGGGGGGGGCTGCGTGTGTGAGGGGGGTGTGCGAGTTTGACACAGCACCAAAGAGGCGGCTTCCTGCTCCTGCAAACTCCTGCGTCACATGTCACATGTTAGATGAATAAACGGTTTCAGACCGTGCGCAGCGATCCCAGAGAACAGGGAAACACCGCGTAGCAAAACCGCGGCCTAGAAATGGGCGAGCCCCCTCCCTGCGATCCTCCATCTTTATAGGGTCCTGGCTTCCTGTTATATCTGCAGCCCGAGTCACGCAGCGATGGCGGCACCGTGTTGGAATGAGGGCGGTCTGGGCGTGCCGACGTTAATAACGCCATGGGAGGGGGGGGGAAGGAAGTAGGGGGGCAGTGGTCCTTAATAAGACGCCGCTCTCGTTGCAGGCCTCTCGGAAGGAGACCTACGCTCGCGATATCCTGTCCATTCCCTTCATCTCCGCCGTGAACCGCAAGCGCAAGAAGCGCGAGACGAGAAGCGATTCTGGGAGCAGCACGGACGACGACTCGGAGCAGGAGGCGGCACGGGCGGGGCAAGCCGAGAAAGAGGCGGAGGGTCACGGAGAGGCCCCGGCTCCCGCCCCCTCGCCGCCTGCGGAGACCGGGGGGGAGGAGCCAGGGGCGAGCCGGTGGCCCGGCCCGGAGAGGATTCCCGCCGACTCCCGCTCCATCGTCTCGGGATACTCCACCCTCTCCACGCTGTGCTCGGAGCCCGCCTCCAGCGTCCGCGGCGGCGGCGACGAGGCCGACGACCGAGCGCAGCGTGCTCAGCCACATGGGAAACCGACAGGGAGGGGAGGACGCGGGAGGCGGGGGAGCGTCCGCGCTCGCAGGACTCCTTCACCTCTCAGCGGCTCATCCCGGGGGACACGCTGGCGCGGCGGAGGATGGGCCGCGGCAGGCCGGGCGCCCCCGAGGAGTCCGCGACCTCTCCCGCTCAGCGCCGAGGCAGGCGGCGGCGGACGACTTGTGCATGGCGGCGCTGCGAAAGCCCGGCTCGCCCGAGACGCGGCGCAGGAAAAAGCGCCTGGCGCAGGCATACGGTGGTGCTCCCGGGGCAGCTGGACGGACTGCAACTTTAATGACTGGAAGGAACCGCCCGCGGGGGGCTCTGCTGCCCCGGATCCGGGGGTCCGGCTGAGCGGGGGGGCGTGGGCGGCCTCTCTCGCAGACGGGAGAGACTCTGGGCTCAGCAGCCTGGAGTCCCAGAAAGCCAGGGGCCCCCGCCTCCCCGAACCTGCAGCCGACAGGGCCCCCAGCCAAGGGGTCAAATCCCAGAATCCTCCTCTGCAGCCAGGGCTCCGGCAGTACCTGTGACCTCCCTCCCCTCGCTGGAGCACAGCACTGACTCTCTCGCCCCCCCGCCCCCCGCGCGCGTGTATCCCAGAGACTCTGGCGCACCAGGCGTGTGGGATTGAGCCGCGCAGGAGGGTGCTAAAGAATCGTCCGTGTCCTCCCCCGACACACGCGTGAGGTATGGGGGGGGGGGGGGAAATCGCCCAACATGACACCGGAGTCTCTCTGCTGGACGTCTGCCACCTCCCCCCCGGGCCTTTGTCTCTGGTGTGGGGGCCGGGGGGAGGATGTCTGGGTGAGCGGTTACATACCCCAGCGCCCCCGGGGTTGGGTGACCTCTGCCATTACACAGTGTTCCTCTGTACCCAGAGTGAGGGAGTGAGAGGGGGGCGTGGGGTGCCATACTCAGTATTGTTGTACACTGCAGAGTGCCTGTTTGCATTCACATGCAGGAAGTCCCTAAACGCTGAAGCAGGAGCTGCACTGAAGCAGGAGCTGCTGTGCCTTACTGCCTCAGGCTGCGCTTGTAGCGCACGCAACCGTGCGAACAAGCGGCGTCGCCTAAACTTGAATTGCAACTGTCGCGACGGGTGACGTCATCGGTCGCGTCGCCGGCACTATAAGCGCAGCCCCAACCCTTCAACTGCTACACTGCAGAGACAGATCTGTGTGTACTGTATATAGACAGTATAATAAGTTAATGTGGGATATATATATACAGTATATATACTGTATATATCCCCGTATGTATTTTACACTTTGTTTTATATCGAATTCTACAAAAACAAAACACTTATTCCAAATATTCTGCGTGACGATGTCTGAGGGTAACACAACAACTACAATCCACGTGTGGGTAACGGAGACTTGTTCCCTTAACCTTTAGCGTGTGTGTGTGTGTGTGTGTGTATGTGTACACACACACACACACACGGAATCACACCTTCCCTCTGGTAGAGACGTGGTTGAAGGGTTAAAGGGCTCTGGCACGGACACCCCTCCCGCTATGCCCGGGGGGGGGGCTCTCTGATGATACCTCTGTCCCCCCCGGATAAGGGCTAAGACGGTTTACTTTCGGGTTTAACCGTTGCACTGCCGGCGGAGGTGCGACCCTCCCGCGGTTCCCCATGGCTGCCATGTTTACAGATACCCAAAGTGTTGTGTTCTTCGTGCTCCCGGACGCTGCGGGGGAGGGGCTGGCGTTGGCAGCGGCGTGCTAACACGTATACTGCGACGCGGGCCTCTCCGGCAGGGAAAGGGTTATCAGTATTGGTCTTTATATAAAGTGCTGGCGAGGGGGGGGTGCTGCTTGTGCCCCATCTCTGGGGGGGAGGGGTGAGGGATGCGGGGGTGAGGGAGGGGAGGTAATGCGGGGGCGAGGGGGGGTAGGCGAGGTGATGCAGGGGGGGAGGTGAGGTGAGGGAGGCGCGAGGCGCGGGCAATTTCTGTAACCACCGTGCCAAGGGAGTCTTTCCCTACAGCAGCGATTCCCAACCCCGGGGGGGGGTTGCGGGAGGCGTCTCCAAGGGGTAACGGGGGACCCCCGGCAGTATAACAGGGTCCTGAGCCCGCGTTAGGACTGCGCGCTTAGTAAGGCTCCAAACTGCACCGTGGCTGTCACAGCAGGAGTTTCCCACAATGCTTTGCACCCACAGGACTTCGGTAAGCCCCCGCAGTGAGCGACAGCCTGCACACACACTGAGGGGCAGTTTGGGGGGTTATTAAGTGTATGTTCCCCCCCCAGGGGCTCAGGACACTATATACTGCCTGGGATCGGGCACACAGTTTGTCGGTGTAGTATGTTCTAGGGGGAAGGGGGGGGGGAGCATAGTGATGAAGGCGGGGGGCAATCTGTAGAGAGCTCCACCTGGTGGCTGCACCTGCAGAGCGGACCTGCCTATAGTGGGGCTTGGCTGCCCTGGTGGTGAGGGGTTGTCCTGCTGTTGGGGGGATTTAAATAGCATTGGGTGGGCACAGCCGTGTTTCTCTACCAGAGGGGCTCTGCATGTACATAGCCTCGCAATGCATCGGTAACCTCGCATGGGCTGCAATTCCCATCATGCAGTGGGGGCCGCAGGCCGCTGTGGCGTCAGTCTGTACTCGCGCCCCCAGCGGTGATGCAGCGCGACACTGCGCCTCATACCCCTCAGTGACAGCGGGTCACCTGCACCCCTCACCGTGACAGCGGGTCACTTATACCCCTCACAGTGACAGCGGGTCACTTATACCCCTCACCGTGACAGCGGGTCACTTATACCCCTCAGTGACAGCGGGTCACCTGCACCCCTCACCGTGACAGCGGGTCACTTATACCCCTCACAGTGACAGCGGGTCACTTATACCCCTCACAGTGACGGCGGGTCACCTGCACCTGTTTGCTTTATACAGCATTGTAACCAAAAGGTCACCATGTCCTGCACCCGTCCCTTCCTAATCCCCAGAGAGGTGTGACCATGTCCTGCACCCGTCCCTAACCCTAATCCCCAGAGAGGTGTGACCATGTCCTGCACCCGTCCCTTCCTAACCCCCAGAGAGGTGTGACCATGTCCTGCACCCGTCCCTTCCTAACCCCCAGAGAGGTTTGACCATGTCCTGCACCCGTCCCTTCCTAACCCCCAGAGAGGTGTGACCATGTCCTGCACCCGTCCCTCCCTAACCCCCAGAGAGGTGTGACCATGTCCTGCACCCGTCCCTAACCCCCAGAGAGGTGTGACCATGTCCTGCACCCGTCCCTAACCCCCAGAGAGGTGTGACCATGTCCTGCACCCGTCCCTTCCTAACCCCCAGAGAGGTTTGACCATGTCCTGCACCCGTCCCTTCCTAACCCCCAGAGAGGTGTGACCATGTCCTGCACCCGTCCCTTCCTAATCCCCAGAGAGGTGTGACCATGTCCTGCACCCGTCCCTTCCTAACCCCCAGAGAGGTGTGACCATGTCCTGCACCCGTCCCTTCCTAACCCCCAGAGAGGTGTGACCATGTCCTGCACCCGTCCCTTCCTAACCCCAGAGAGGTGTGACCATGTCCTGCACCCGTCCCTAACCCTAACCCCCAGAGAGGTGTGACCATGTCCTGCACCCGTCCCTTCCTAACCCCCAGAGAGGTGTGACCATGTCCTGCACCCGTCCCTCCCTAACCCCCAGAGAGGTGTGACCATGTCCTGCACCCGTCCCTTCCTAACCCCCAGAGAAGTGTGACCATGTCCTGCACCTGTCCCTAACCCCCAGAGAGGTGTGACCATGTCCTGCACCCGTCCCTTCCTAACCCCCAGAGAGGTGTGACCATGTCCTGCACCCGTCCCTTCCTAACCCCCAGAGAGGTGTGACCATGTCCTGCACCCGTCCCTTCCTAACCCCAGAGAGGTGTGACCATGTCCTGCACCCGTCCCTTCCTAACCAGAGAGGTGTGACCATGTCCTGCACCCGTCCCTAACCCCCAGAGAGGTGTGACCATGTCCTGCACCCGTCCCTTACCCCCGAGAGGTGTAACCATGTCCTGCACCCGTCCCTTCCTAACCCCCAGAGAGGTGTGACCATGTCCTGCACCCGTCCCTAACCCCCAGAGAGGTGTGACCATCTCCTGCACCCGTCCCTAACCCCCAGAGAGGTGTGACCATCTCCTGCACCCGTCCCTAACCCCCAGAGAGGTGTGACCATGTCCTGCACCCGTCCCTTCCTAACCCCCAGAGAGGCAGCTCCTACCGATACCGCTTACTGCAAGGCGTAGTTAACCCTTTCTCTCAGAAAAGCCAAGGAGATATCCAAGTGCCATTAACCGCCAATCTTACCTCATTCTGCCGTCGCCGAAACCCCTTCCTCCCACCATGCTCGGTACCACTACACGGTGCGGCGGGCTCATACCCCAGGGAGAGCGCTTGCCCGGGAATCCGGCGGTGCGGCTCCCGTTGAGGCAGCGCGTGGGTGCGTAGGCAGACCCTCCGCCTCTGTATCCACGAGCAGTATTATACGGCCCGTTAACCCTGTGTGCTCTGACGTCGGACACGCCGCTCTCCTTGCACACGCTGCACTCGCACTGTTACATTGCTCGGCCGATACATGTGTGCATTGATGATTTAACCTTCTCAATGCCGCAGGGGAGACCAGACGCTGCGTGTGCGTCATACACCCGTTCTCGTGCGGGAGGGGCGCTGGGCATGTCCTGGGGGGGGCTGGGGAGGGGTATCCCCCCGGTGTGATTGGGGTTTATTTACACAGCCTCCTGAGAGGTGAAAGGGGAACTTTCCCCCCGGGGGGGTTACAGTCCCACCCCCTTTCCCAGGTCTCCTCGGCGGTTGCTGCGAGGCCGGGAGCCTGCGTGCGCGGGTATTTCCCCGGGAGAAGTGATTGTGTTCAGACACGTATGTAAACCCGCGTGGTAATGCCTGGCGGGGCGGGAAGGGTGCCAGTGTCTGGGGTACAGTGCTGTGTATGTGGTGGGGGGTGGCAGCGGTGGGTAACTGTTGCAGAGTGAGGAGGGGGGGAGGGTCAGGGGGAGAGACCGATAAGTGAGGAGGGGGGACGTGAGGGGTTGTAAGGGGGGGGGGGCAGGGCAGTGGGGTAGAGGCATCGTTAGGGGGGGGACGGTGTAGAGGGAATATGGCATAAGCGAGGACCCCCTCCCTCCCCCGATGTTATTGATGTGAATGTAATGATGATGGAATATGACGACATACCTCACATTTCCTGTGATGTCACAGCGATGTCACTGCAGCCTGACACCGGGGTTGGTTGACCCCCCCAGCAGCGGCCGCCTCGATATTAAGCTCTCGCGAAGGGTTAATGAACTAAGCCACGTTATTTGCCACGGAATCTGTTACTCGTGTCACTAATTAGTATTATGTGGTTGCGTCACACGGACAGCCTGCGTGGCGGGGGGAGGGGGTGGCGTCTGCTCACTCTCCCCGTGCCGCGTTATTGCGCCGTTAAAAACCGCCGCCTTACCTCCCGGCACACACTAACCCCTCGCCTGCCAGAATGCCTTGCCTATCCCAGAGATAGATATAGGTATATATATATATATATATATATACCTATGGGATGAGCATCTGTCTCTGCATTCACACCTGTGTGCTGACTGGCTCTGTGAGGAAGGTGTATATATACATATATATATATTATCCGGGATAAGAGGCAGGCCCCCCGACATTACCAGCTCCCGCATTAACACAAAGGGGGAGGGAATTATTTATTTATATCGGCAATATATTCAGACTGTTACTAATGCTATATATATATATATATATATATATACTGCGCCCCCGCCTCTCCGTAATCCTTTAGCGGGGGGTGGGGGCAGTTCCCTATGCAAGCTTTATTTTCTATTATTTAAAGACACGTTCCCGATACTGTACAATACGGGGGGGGGGGGGGTATTCCTATTTAAATTTGACCCCCACGCCGGAATGATTGTGGCCGCTGAGCTGCGCTGACTTATTGCATCAGAGCTGCGTTAAATCCGAGTTTCCAGCGTTCCCCGAGGTAATCCGCCCAGGTTATTACATGTAGAGGCGAGACCGCGTTAGCACAGGAGTCACCGGCGCGTTACTGCAGCATAATATTACTCTCCCGGTAACGTGACGGCGTCGCGGTGCTACTCCCATCCTGACCGCAACGCCATGTTAGGCGTCGGCTAACGGAACTGTGGGGGTTACGCACCCTCACCCTGCAGAAGCCCATGTTACAGGGGCTGGGGGGGGGGGGAGTAACGCCAGGGTTAGCCGTGTCCTCCCCCCCGTGGGTGTGCCACGTTAGGAGAACGCCTCGTGGGCAAGTGGTTACCACGGACGTTCCGTTCTCGCGCTGTGTCAGAGCCGCGCGCGGTGTTACCCGGGATATAACGGAGCCGTGCGGGGGTCCGGGAAAGATGGGAACATTTCCTGGGCCTACGTTATGTCTGTGCCTGAGAAACCGCCTCTGTACGCTACACCCCAACTCCTGCTCTGTTCCCAGGCACAGCCGAGGAAGGAAGAAATAAAGGCGCAGGCTTCGGGCCTGTTTAACCCCTGCCGTGCCATCACGTGCTTCTGTCGCAGGGAAAGGGGCGTCCTTCCCTCCCCCCTTTCGGTTTAGTTCGTGGTCGGATTTGCGGACGCCCCCTTAGCGTACCTCCGATGACGTACAGCGCGTGGCATGAAACCCCGCGGGGGGGGGGGGGGCGCCACCGTTCAGGGTGCTACGCTGTACGTCTGCAGTGCACTGAAGGGGTTAAATAACAGCAAGCCAATAACAGGGAGGGTGGTAAATGGGGTTTAAAGAGGACCTTTCTAAATCGGCCTGATTGGGGGAACTTTACCAATCCCAGGCGCCTGCACATGGACGCCGCTTGGGGTTTCTGAGCAGCCATCTTTAAATGCCCCACCCAAATATCTCCTCACAGGGTATGGTGTGTGTGTGATGGGGGCAGCAGCAAATGCCTTAACCCCTCCTGTGCCAGGGGCCTGCCATGCTTTGCGTCCCCGTGGATCCCTGCAGCAGAGGGGTTAATGTCGCAGCATGTCTGTATCTGCAGCTTCCCCCCCCCCCCCCCGGAAGTATTCTGTGTACATACTGCAGCCATTCCAGCCCAATATTGTGACTAATGTGTGTGTCCCCCTGTCCTGCCGATACTGTACAGTTATTATTATTATTATTACTGTTACTGTGCTCTGTAAATGTGTAACATATTACCGCACGGAGACGGAACTGTTCCCCTGTAAGGAATGGAGTAACGTTGCTGAATAAAGGTGTGTGCATGTGCTTCTTTGTGAGGGGAATGTGTGGTTGTGGGGGGGGGCGCACAACATGACACGGGCAGCAGGAAATCTCTGCCCCGGAGAGCTTGCAATCTAAGACCATACAGGATGAAGGCTTTACCTCGTGCCCTGCATAGTACCACGACGACTTGTAACTACGTTAGAAAAACGGCGTGTTACTGCCGAGTGTTAAACCAGCAGCGCCCCCCCCCCGTACTAAATACCCCCCCCCCCGTACTAAATACCCCCCCCCGTACTAAATACCCCCCCCCCCGTACTAAATACCCCCCATTCTCTGCATTATCAGCGCCATGGGATGAAGGATTATATCAACCCAGTCAAAGCGTCCGTTTACCAGGGGATCATTAAACCATGGACTAGCACAATATGTACAGGGGGGGGGGCGAGAAAACGTGTGTGAACCCCAATGATAATTGGGCAAATTCCATGGTTTTTCCAGGAGAACCGTCTTGTATCAAAACCAGTCTTTTTCTTAAATATCCCATTGCGTTTATATTAACCAATTCCAAGTCTTTTGGGGGAAAAAAAACAAACTGTGTATAAATTAGACAAACAATAAGTAATTAAGAGTCAGGATGTGTGCAAAAGTAAGTGAACCCCTGCTTTGATCAGCTGAATTAAAGGGGATAATTAGAATCGGGTGTTTAAATAATTAGGTACATTTCAGGGGTGGGTTTGGGGGGCCCCCGAGGCCCCCACCCTATATACAGATCAGAACCGTTGCGAGTTTGGTCTTCACCATACAGGGGTGAGGAAACATGGCGTGCCACAATCAAAAGAAATCTCTGAGGACCTCAGGAAAGCCGTTATTGATGCTGATCAGTCTGGAAAGGGTTACAAACCCATGTCTAAGGATTTGGGGATCCATCAAATCCAATGTCAGGCAAATGGAGAAAGTTCAAGACCTCAGTCACGCTACCCAGGAGCGGTCGTCCTACCACAATCTCTCCAAGAACAAACCGGCAAATGATCCAGGAAGTCCCCAAGAAGCCCAGAGTAACGCCCAAGGATCGTCCGGCCACTCTCGCCTCGGCTAATGCGAGTGTTCATGGCTCAGCTATCAGAAAAAGACTGACCAAGGACGGTGTTCATGGAAGGACGGCCAGGAGGAAACCACTGCTCGCTAATAAGAACATTGCTGCCCGTCTGAAGTTCACCAAAGAGAACATAGATGATCCCCAAGAGTTCTGGAACAATGTTCTCTGGACAGACGAGTGAAAGGTAGAACTTTTTGGACTCAACGTTTCTTATGTTTGTTTTTTGCCAAAGTTTTTTACATAGTTACAGACTCTCACACGTTATATAGTTACAGACTTTCTCTCACACGTTACATAGTTACAGACTCTCACACACGTTACATAGTTACAGACTTTCTCACACACGTTACATAGTTACAGACTTTCTCACACACGTTACATAGTTACAGACTTTCTCACACACGTTACATAGTTACAGACTCACACACGTTACATAGTTACAGACTTTCTCACATGTTACATAGTTACAGACTTTCTCTCACACGTTACATAGTTACAGACTTTCTCACACACGGTACATAGTTACAGACTCTCACACACGTTACATAGTTACAGACTCACACACGTTACATAGTTACAGACTCACACACGTTACATAGTTACAGACTCACACACGTTACATAGTTACAGACTCACACACGTTACATAGTTTCAGACTCTCACACACGTTACATAGTTACAGACTCACACGTTACATAGTTAGACTCTCACACACGTTACAAAGTTACAGACTTTCTCACACACGTTACATAGTTAGACTCACACACGTTACATAGTTACAGACTTTCTCACACACGTTACATGGTTACAGACTTTCTCACACACGTTACATAGTTACAGACTTTCTCACACACGTTACATAGTTACAGACTCACACACGTTACATAGTTACAGACTCACACACGTTACATAGTTACAGACTTTCTCACACACGTTACATAGTTACAGACTTTCTCACACACGTTACATAGTTACAGACTCTCACACACGTTACAAAGTTACAGACTTTCTCACACACGTTACATAGTTAGACTCACACACGTTACATAGTTACAGACTTTCTCACACACGTTACATAGTTACAGACTTTCTCACACACGTTACATAGTTACAGACTTTCTCACACACGTTACATAGTTACAGACTCACACACGTTACATAGTTAGAGATTTTCTCACACACGTTACATAGTTACAGACTCTCACACACGTTACATAGTTAGACTCACACACGTTACATAGTTAGAGACATTCTCACACACGTTACATAGTTAGACTCACACACGTTACATAGTTACAGACTTTCTCACACACGTTACATAGTTAGACTCACACACGTTACATAGTTACAGACTCACACACGTTACATAGTTACAGACTCACACACGTTACATAGTTACAGACTTTCTCACACACGTTACATAGTTACAGACTTTCTCACACACGTTACATAGTTACAGACTTTCTCACACACGTTACATAGTTACAGACTTTCTCACACACGTTACATAGTTACAGACTTTCTCACACACGTTACATAGTTACAGACTCACACACGTTATATAGTTACAGACTTTCTCACACACGTTACATAGTTAGACTCACACACGTTACATAGTTACAGACTTTCTCACACATGTTACATAGTTACAGACTCTCACACACGTTACATAGTTACAGACTCGCACGTTACATAGTTACAGACTTTCTCACACACGTTACATAGTTACAGACTTTCTCACACACGTTACATAGTTACAGACTTTCTCACACATGTTACATAGTTACAGACTTTCTAACACATGTTACATAGTTACAGACTTTCTCACACACGTTACATAGTTACAGACTTTCTCACACATGTTACATAGTTACAGACTTTCTCACACACGTTACATAGTTACAGACTCACACACACGTTACATAGTTACAGACTTTCTCACACGTTACATAGTTACAGACTCACACACACGTTACATAGTTACAGACTTTCTCACACACGTTACATAGTTACAGACTCACACACGTTACATAGTTACAGACTTTCTCACACACGTTACATAGTTACAGACTCACACACGGATACTGATACTTTTTCAACATTTTATTTATCCACAAACGATTCACGATTCCTGTTTCTGTGACATTTGGTTGATCAGGTTAACCAATATCTATTATTGGGACTTCTGCATTTCAAAACCTAAAATGTTATTGGATCTTAATCTGTGACCATACTACTGGGGTTCCCAAACGTTTTCTCGCCACTGTACGTAGCGCGCACTTCCACGTGAGATTACAGACGCCGCGCCACTCCCGAACATCACGGCGAGCTGCCAGCACGGAAAACTGTGGCCTTACCAATCATCTCCTATGTTCAGCACACAGGACACGGAATACCTAAAGAACATATATACGCAAAGGAGGGTCCCTTATAGGAGGGATCAGTTGTGTGTGGTAATTTAGAAAATGCACGTAGACATATATTTATATATATTTATTAACCAGCGGCTTACCTACGTCTCGGGTACAATACTGCTGGGGTTATATATATATATATATCGCAGCTTTCCCGGCTATGGACCTCGACTTGGACCGGTCCACATATCTTGAAAAGAAATGACAACAGAGACCCAAAGACACAGAAAGATACCGCAGAGAAAAAAGAAAAAAAGTGTTTATTAAAAACCTCCAAACGTGGATTTAAACCAAATAAAAAGAGGCGATAAATAAATCAAAGCGTCTCCGCTTCACACAGAAAGAAAAACACGTACGGTCTCATGTTTCACAGAATATTTATGGCATCCATATTTTATTTTTTTGTACACAGAGCTATATATTATTCTACAAATAGAAGCGTCGACTGTAGAAACGCACATTTTCGCCCCGCGGTGCTGCGAAGCCGCCCCCCCCCCCCCCCGCGCGCGGCGAGACAGACCGCAAACAGTTCACGGTACAAATCCATGCTCAAAGACGGACACGTCGGGAACGACCCCGGGACACTTTCTAAACATCGGGGGGGGGGGGTTTCCCTCGCAATCTCCAGCTTTCATTTTTAAACAACATAGAGACGACGATATTGCTACGTTTACCATGCAAGGACCGTGTGCGCGGCGCGCGCTTCTCTCCGCACGCCGCAGGACGGGCCCCTCGGAAGTGGGACCCCGAAGGGAAGAAAGTGGCTTTTTTTTTTTATTCTTGGTGACTGAGGGGGGGGGGGTCGGGGGTCAGCATTTTATTGCAGGACCCCTAAAGGGGATTCATGACCACCACTCTGTAAGGCTGCGCTTCTAGCGACGGCGCGTCAAAACACGCATTGCCGCCGTAGTAAGCGTGACGGCCTGGTCGCGTTCGCTGGAAATCATCTCAAATTGATTTTTCCAGCGACCGCAGCCTGAAGTCGCCGGCACTATAAGCGCAGCCTGACGCATGACGTCGCGTCGCCGGCACTATAAGCGCAGCCTGACGCATGACGTCGCGTCGCCAGCACTATAAGCGCAGCATTAAGCCCGTCGCGTCACCGGCACTATAAGCGCAGCCTGACGCACGACGTCGCGTCGCCGGCACTATAAGCGCGGCCTGACGCATGACGTTGCGTCGCCGGCACTATAAGCGCAGCCTGACGCATGACGTCGCGTCGCCAGCACTATAAGCGCAGCCTGACGCATGACGTCGCGTCGCCGGCACTATAAGCGCAGCCTGACGCATGACGTCGCGTCGCCAGCACTATAAGCGCGGCCTGACGCATGACGTTGCGTCGCCGGCACTATAAGCGCAGCCTGACGCATGACGTCGCGTCGCCAGCACTATAAGCGCAGCCTGACGCATGACGTCGCGTCGCCGGCACTATAAGCGCAGCCTGACGCATGACGTCGCGTCGCCGGCACTATAAGCGCAGCCTGACGCATGACGTCGCCGGCACTATAAGCGCAGCCTGACGCATGACGTTGCGTCGCCGGCACTATAAGCGCAGCCTGACGCATGACGTCGCGTCGCCAGCACTATAAGCGCAGCCTGACGCATGACGTCGCGTCGCCGGCACTATAAGCGCAGCCTGACGCATGACGTCGCGTCGCCGGCACTATAAGCGCAGCCTGACGCATGACGTCGCGTCGCCAGCACTATAAGCGCAGCCTGACGCATGACGTCGCGTCGCCGGCACTATAAGCGCAGCCTGACGCATGACGTCGCGTCGCCGGCACTATAAGCGCAGCCTGACGCATGACGTCGCGTCGCCGGCACTATAAGCGCAGCCTGACGCATGACGTCGCGTCGCCGGCACTATAAGCGCAGCCTGACGCACGTCGCGTCGCCAGCACTATAAGCGCAGCCTGACGCATGACGTCGCGTCGCCGGCACTATAAGCGCAGCCTGACGCATGACGTCGCGTCGCCGGCACTATAAGCGCAGCCTGACGCATGACGTCGCGTCGCCGGCACTATAAGCGCAGCCTGACGCATGACGTTGCGTCGCCGGCACTATAAGCGCAGCCTGACGCATGACGTCGCGTCGCCGGCACTATAAGCGCGGCCTGACGCATGACGTCGCGTCGCCGGCACTATAAGCGCAGCCTGACGCATGACGTCGCGTCGCCGGCACTATAAGCGCAGCCTGACGCATGACGTCGCGTCGCCGGCACTATAAGCGCGGCCTGACGCATGACGTCGCGTCGCCGGCACTATAAGCGCGGCCTGACGCATGACGTCGCGTCGCCGGCACTATAAGCGCAGCCTGACGCATGACGTCGCGTCGCCGGCACTATAAGCGCAGCCTGACGCATGACGTCGCGTCGCCGGCACTATAAGCGCGGCCTGACGCATGACGTTGCGTCGCCGGCACTATAAGCGCGGCCTGACGCATGACGTCGCGTCGCCGGCACTATAAGCGCGGCCTGACGCATGACGTCGCGTCGCCGGCACTATAAGCGCAGCCTTACCCAGAAGACAGCAGCATGAAATGGTGAGAAGTACAAAACCTTTCACCCAAATGTGCAAA
>NW_027454424.1:0-20000 GCF_040206685.1 Ascaphus truei | reverse complement strand
GCCCCCTCCTCTATATAAAGATCCCGTCACACACACAGCGGGGCCCCCTCCTCTATATAAAGATCCCATCACACACACAGCGGGGCCCCCTCCTCTATATAAAGATCCCATCACACACACAGCGGAGCCCCCTCCTCTATATAAAGATCCCATCACACACACAGCGGGGCCCCCTCCTCTATATAAAGATCCCATCACACACACACAGCGGGGCCCCCTCCTCTATATAAAGATCCCATCACACACACAGCGGGGCCCCCTCCTCTATATAAAGATCCCATCACACACACAGCGGGGCCCCCTCCTCTATATAAAGATCCCATCACACACACAGCGGGGCCCCCCCCCTCTATATAAAGATCCCATCACACACACAGCGGGGCCCCCTCCTCTATATAAAGATCCCATCACACACACAGCGGGGCCCCCTCCTCTATATAAAGATCCCATCACACACACAGCGGAGCCCCCTCCTCTATATAAAGATCCCATCACACACAGCGGGGCCCCCTCCTCTATATAAAGATCCCATCACACACACAGCGGGGCCCCCTCCTCTATATAAAGATCCCATCACACACACAGCGGGGCCCCCTCCTCTATATAAAGATCCCATCACACACACAGCGGGGCCCCCTCCTCTATATAAAGATCCCATCACACACACAGCGGGGCCCCCTCCTCTATATAAAGATCCCATCACACACACAGCGGGGCCCCCTCCTCTATATAAAGATCCCATCACACACACAGCGGGGCCCCCTCCTCTATATAAAGATCCCATCACACACACAGCGGAGCCCCCTCCTCTATATAAAGATCCCATCACACACACAGCGGAGCCCCCTCCTCTATATAAAGATCCCGTCACACACACAGCGGGGCCCCCTCCTCTATATAAAGATCCCATCACACACACAGCGGGGCCCCCTCCTCTATATAAAGATCCCATCACACACACAGCGGAGCCCCCTCCTCTATATAAAGATCCCATCACACACACAGCGGGGCCCCCTCCTCTATATAAAGATCCCATCACACACACAGCGGGGCCCCCTCCTCTATATAAAGATCCCATCACACACACAGCGGGGCCCCTCCTCTATATAAAGATCCCATCACACACACAGCGGAGCCCCCTCCTCTATATAAAGATCCCATCACACACACAGCGGGGCCCCCTCCTCTATATAAAGATCCCATCACACACACAGCGGGGCCCCCTCCTCTATATAAAGATCCCATCACACACACAGCGGGGCCCCCTCCTCTATATAAAGATCCCATCACACACACAGCGGGGCCCCCTCCTCTATATAAAGATCCCATCACACACACAGCGGGGCCCCCTCCTCTATATAAAGATCCCATCACACACACAGCGGAGCCCCCTCCTCTATATAAAGATCCCATCACACACACAGCGGGGCCCCCTCCTCTATATAAAGATCCCATCACACACAGCGGGGCCCCCTCCTCTATATAAAGATCCCATCACACACACAGCGGGGCCCCCTCCTCTATATAAAGATCCCATCACACACACAGCGGGGCCCCCTCCTCTATATAAAGATCCCATCACACACACAGCGGGGCCCCCTCCTCTATATAAAGATCCCATCACACACACAGCGGGGCCCCCTCCTCTATATAAAGATCCCATCACACACACAGCGGGGCCCCCTCCTCTATATAAAGATCCCATCACACACACAGCGGGGCCCCCTCCTCTATATAAAGATCCCATCACACACACAGCGGAGCCCCCTCCTCTATATAAAGATCCCATCACACACACAGCGGGGCCCCCTCCTCTATATAAAGATCCCATCACACACACAGCGGGGCCCCCTCCTCTATATAAAGATCCCATCACATACACAGCGGAGCCCCCTCCTCTATATAAAGATCCCATCACACACACAGCGGGGCCCCCTCCTCTATATAAAGATCCCATCACACACACACAGCGGGGCCCCCTCCTCTATATAAAGATCCCATCACACACAGCGGGGCCCCCTCCTCTATATAAAGATCCCATCACACACACAGCGGGGCCCCCTCCTCTATATAAAGATCCCATCACACACACAGCGGGGCCCCCTCCTCTATATAAAGATCCCATCACACACACAGCGGGGCCCCCTCCTCTATATAAAGATCCCATCACACACACAGCGGGGCCCCCTCCTCTATATAAAGATCCCATCACACACACAGCGGAGCTCCCTCCTCTATATAAAGATCCCATCACACACACAGCGGGGCCCCCTCCTCTATATAAAGATCCCATCGCACACACAGCGGGGCCCCCTCCTCTATATAAAGATCCCATCGCACACACAGCGGGGCCCCCTCCTCTATATAAAGATCCCATCACACACACAGCGGGGCCCCCTCCTCTATATAAAGATCCCATCACACACACAGCGGGGCCCCCTCCTCTATATAAAGATCCCATCACACACACAGCGGGGCCCCCTCCTCTATATAAAGATCCCATCACACACACAGCGGGGCCCCCTCCTCTATATAAAGATCCCATCACACACACACAGCGGGGCCCCCTCCTCTATATAAAGATCCCATCACACACACAGCGGGGCCCCCTCCTCTATATAAAGATCCCATCACACACACAGCGGGGCCCCCTCCTCTATATAAAGATCCCGTCACACACACAGCGGGGCCCCCTCCTCTATATAAAGATCCCGTCACACACACAGCGGGCCCCCTCCTCTATATAAAGATCCCATCACACACACAGCGGGGCCCCCTCCTCTATATAAAGATCCCATCACACACACAGCGGGGCCCCCTCCTCTATATAAAGATCCCATCACACACACAGCGGGGCCCCCTCCTCTATATAAAGATCCCATCACACACACAGCGGGGCCCCCTCCTCTATATAAAGATCCCATCACACACACAGCGGGGCCCCCTCCTCTATATAAAGATCCCATCACACACACAGCAGGGCCCCCTCCTCTATATAAAGATCCCATCACACACACAGCGGGGCCCCCTCCTCTATATAAAGATCCCATCACACACACAGCGGGGCCCCCTCCTCTATATAAAGATCCCATCACACACACAGCGGGGCCCCCTCCTCTATATAAAGATCCCATCACACACACAGCGGGGCCCCCTCCTCTATATAAAGATCCCATCACACACAGCGGGGCCCCCTCCTCTATATAAAGATCCCATCACACACAGCGGGGCCCCCTCCTCTATATAAAGATCCCATCACACACACAGCGGGGCCCCCTCCTCTATATAAAGATCCCATCACACACAGCGGGGCCCCCTCCTCTATATAAAGATCCCATCACACACACAGCGGGGCCCCCTCCTCTATATAAAGATCCCATCACACACACAGCGGGGCCCCCTCCTCTATATAAAGATCCCATCACACACAGCCGGGCCCCCTCCTCTATATAAAGATCCCATCACACACACACAGCGGGGCCCCCTCCTCTATATAAAGATCCCATCACACACACAGCGGGGCCCCCTCCTCTATATAAAGATCCCATCACACACACAGCGGGGCCCCCTCCTCTATATAAAGATCCCATCACACACACAGCGGGGCCCCTCCTCTATATAAAGATCCCATCACACACACACAGCGGGGCCCCCTCCTCTATATAAAGATCCCATCACACACACAGCGGGGCCCCCTCCTCTATATAAAGACCCCATCACACACACAGCGGGGCCCCCTCCTCTATATAAAGATCCCATCACACACACAGCGGGGCCCCCTCCTCTATATAAAGATCCCATCACACACACAGCGGGGCCCCTCCTCTATATAAAGATCCCATCACACACACACAGCGGGGCCCCCTCCTCTATATAAAGATCCCATCACACACACAGCGGGGCCCCCTCCTCTATATAAAGATCCCATCACACACACAGCGGGGCCCCCTCCTCTATATAAAGATCCCATCACACACACAGCGGGGCCCCCTCCTCTATATAAAGATCCCATCACACACACAGCGGGGCCCCCTCCTCTATATAAAGATCCCATCACACACACAGCGGGGCCCCCTCCGCTATATAAAGATCCCATCGCACACACAGCGGAGCCCCCCCCTCTATATAAAGATCCCATCACACACACAGCGGGGCCCCCTCCTCTATATAAAGATCCCATCGCACACACAGCGGAGCCCCCCCCTCTATATAAAGATCCCATCACACACACAGCGGAGCCCCCCCCTCTATATAAAGATCCCGTCACACACACAGCGGAGCCCCCTCCTCTATATAAAGATCCCATCACACACAGCGGGGCCCCCTCCTCTATATAAAGATCCCATCACACACACAGCGGGGCCCCCTCCTCTATATAAAGATCCCATCACACACACAGCGGGGCCCCCTCCTCTATATAAAGATCCCATCACACACACAGCGGGGCCCCCTCCTCTATATAAAGATCCCATCACACACACAGCGGGGCCCCCTCCTCTATATAAAGATCCCATCACACACACAGCGGGGCCCCTCCTCTATATAAAGATCCCATCACACACACAGCGGGGCCCCCTCCTCTATATAAAGATCCCATCACACACACAGCGGGCCCCCTCCTCTATATAAAGATCCCATCACACACACAGCGGGGCCCCCTCCTCTATATAAAGATCCCATCACACACACAGCGGGGCCCCCTCCTCTATATAAAGATCCCATCACACACAGCGGGGCCCCCTCCTCTATATAAAAAGATCCCATCACACACACAGCGGGGCCCCCTCCTCTATATAAAGATCCCATCACACACACAGCGGGGCCCCCTCCTCTATATAAAGATCCCATCACACACACAGCGGGGCCCCCTCCTCTATATAAAGATCCCATCACACACACAGCGGGGCCCCCTCCTCTATATAAAGATCCCATCACACACACAGCGGGGCCCCCTCCTCTATATAAAGATCCCGTCACACACACAGCGGGGCCCCCTCCTCTATATAAAGATCCCATCACACACACAGCGGGGCCCCCTCCTCTATATAAAGATCCCGTCACACACACAGCGGGCCCCCTCCTCTATATAAAGATCCCATCACACACACAGCGGGGCCCCCTCCTCTATATAAAGATCCCATCGCACACACAGCGGGGCCCCCTCCTCTATATAAAGATCCCATCACACACACAGCGGGGCCCCCTCCTCTATATAAAGATCCCATCACACAAACAGCGGAGCCCCCTCCTCTATATAAAGATCCCGTCACACACACAGCGGGCCCCCTCCTCTATATAAAGATCCCATCACACACGCAGCGGGGCCCCCTCCTCTATATAAAGATCCCATCACACACACAGCGGGGCCCCCTCCTCTATATAAAGATCCCATCACACACACAGCGGGGCCCCTCCTCTATATAAAGATCCCATCACACACACAGCGGGGCCCCCTCCTCTATATAAAGATCCCATCACACACACAGCGGGGCCCCCTCCTCTATATAAAGATCCCATCACACACACACACACAGCGGGGCCCCCTCCTCTATATAAAGATCCCATCACACACACAGCGGGGCCCCCTCCTCTATATAAAGATCCCATCACACACGCAGCGGGGCCCCCTCCTCTATATAAAGATCCCATCACACACACAGCGGGGCCCCCTCCTCTATATAAAGATCCCATCACACACAGCGGGGCCCCCTCCTCTATATAAAGATCCCATCACACACAGCGGGGCCCCCTCCTCTATATAAAGATCCCATCACACACACAGCGGGGCCCCCTCCTCTATATAAAGATCCCATCACACACACACAGCGGGGCCCCTCCTCTATATAAAGATCCCATCACACACACAGCGGGGCCCCCTCCTCTATATAAAGATCCCATCACACACACAGCGGGGCCCCCTCCTCTATATAAAGATCCCATCACACACACAGCGGGGCCCCCTCCTCTATATAAAGATCCCATCACACACACAGCGGGGCCCCCTCCTCTATATAAAGATCCCATCACACACACAGCGGGGCCCCCTCCTCTATATAAAGATCCCATCACACACACAGCGGGGCCCCCTCCTCTATATAAAGATCACATCACACACACAGCGGGGCCCCCTCCTCTATATAAAGATCCCATCACACACACAGCGGGGCCCCCTCCTCTATATAAAGATCCCATCACACACACAGCGGGCCCCCTCCTCTATATAAAGATCCCGTCACACACACAGCGGGGCCCCCTCCTCTATATAAAGATCCCATCACACACACACAGCGGGGCCCCCTCCTCTATATAAAGATCCCATCACACACACAGCGGGGCCCCCTCCTCTATATAAAGATCCCATCACACACACAGCGGGGCCCCCTCCTCTATATAAAGATCCCATCACACACACAGCGGGGCCCCCTCCTCTATATAAAGATCCCATCACACACACAGCGGGGCCCCCTCCTCTATATAAAGATCCCATCACACACACAGCGGGGCCCCCTCCTCTATATAAAGATCCCATCACACACACACAGCGGGGCCCCCTCCTCTATATAAAGATCCCATCACACACACAGCGGGGCCCCCTCCTCTATATAAAGATCCCATCACACACACACAGCGGGCCCCCTCCTCTATATAAAGATCCCATCACACACAGCGGGGCCCCCTCCTCTATATAAAGATCCCATCACACACAGCGGGGCCCCCTCCTCTATATAAAGATCCCATCACACACACAGCGGGGCCCCCTCCTCTATATAAAGATCCCATCACACACACACAGCGGGGCCCCTCCTCTATATAAAGATCCCATCACACACACAGCGGGGCCCCCTCCTCTATATAAAGATCCCATCACACACACAGCGGGGCCCCCTCCTCTATATAAAGATCCCATCACACACACAGCGGGGCCCCCTCCTCTATATAAAGATCCCATCACACACACAGCGGGGCCCCCTCCTCTATATAAAGATCCCATCACACACACAGCGGGGCCCCCTCCTCTATATAAAGATCCCATCACACACACAGCGGGGCCCCCTCCTCTATATAAAGATCACATCACACACACAGCGGGGCCCCCTCCTCTATATAAAGATCCCATCACACACACAGCGGGGCCCCCTCCTCTATATAAAGATCCCGTCACACACACAGCGGGCCCCCTCCTCTATATAAAGATCCCGTCACACACACAGCGGGGCCCCCTCCTCTATATAAAGATCCCATCACACACACACAGCGGGGCCCCCTCCTCTATATAAAGATCCCATCACACACACAGCGGGGCCCCCTCCTCTATATAAAGATCCCATCACACACACAGCGGGGCCCCCTCCTCTATATAAAGATCCCATCACACACACAGCGGGGCCCCCTCCTCTATATAAAGATCCCATCACACACACAGCGGGGCCCCCTCCTCTATATAAAGATCCCATCACACACACAGCGGGGCCCCCTCCTCTATATAAAGATCCCATCACACACACAGCGGGGCCCCTCCTCTATATAAAGATCCCATCACACACACAGCGGGGCCCCCTCCTCTATATAAAGATCCCATCACACACACAGCGGGGCCCCCTCCTCTATATAAAGATCCCATCACACACACAGCGGGGCCCCCTCCTCTATATAAAGATCCCATCACACACACAGCGGGGCCCCCTCCTCTATATAAAGATCCCATCACACACAGCCGGGCCCCCTCCTCTATATAAAGATCCCATCACACACACAGCGGGGCCCCCTCCTCTATATAAAGATCCCATCACACACACACAGCGGGGCCCCCTCCTCTATATAAAGATCCCATCACACACACAGCGGGGCCCCCTCCTCTATATAAAGATCCCATCACACACACACAGCGGGCCCCCTCCTCTATATAAAGATCCCGTCACACACACAGCGGGGCCCCCTCCTCTATATAAAGATCCCGTCACACACACAGCGGGGCCCCCTCCTCTATATAAAGATCCCATCACACACACAGCGGGGCCCCCTCCTCTATATAAAGATCCCATCACACACACAGCGGGGCCCCCTCCTCTATATAAAGATCCCATCACACACAGCGGGGCCCCCTCCTCTATATAAAGATCCCATCACACACACAGCGGGGCCCCCTCCTCTATATAAAGATCCCATCACACACACAGCGGGGCCCCTCCTCTATATAAAGATCCCATCACACACACAGCGGGGCCCCCTCCTCTATATAAAGATCCCATCACACACACAGCGGGGCCCCCTCCTCTATATAAAGATCCCATCACACACACAGCGGGGCCCCCTCCTCTATATAAAGATCCCATCACACACACAGCGGAGCCCCCTCCTCTATATAAAGATCCCATCACACACACAGCGGAGCCCCCTCCTCTATATAAAGATCCCATCACACACACAGCGGGGCCCCCCCCTCTATATAAAGATCCCATCACACACACAGCGGGGCCCCCTCGTCTATATAAAGATCCCATCACACACACAGCGGGGCCCCCTCCTCTATATAAAGATCCCATCACACACACAGCGGGGCCCCCTCCTCTATATAAAGATCCCATCACACACACAGCGGGGCCCCCTCCTCTATATAAAGATCCCATCACACACACAGCGGGGCCCCCTCCTCTATATAAAGATCCCATCACACACACAGCGGGGCCCCCTCCTCTATATAAAGATCCCATCACACACACAGCGGGGCCCCCTCCTCTATATAAAGATCCCATCACACACACAGCGGGGCCCCCTCCTCTATATAAAGATCCCATCACACACACAGCGGGGCCCCCTCCTCTATATAAAGATCCCATCACACACACACAGCGGGGCCCCCTCCTCTATATAAAGATCCCATCACACACACAGCGGGGCCCCCTCCTCTATATAAAGATCCCATCACACACACAGCGGGGCCCCCTCCTCTATATAAAGTCAGTGGGAAAGGAATTCGCGTGGGCGCAGTTTGCTCAGAGCCGGAAGTTTGGTTTTACTCCGAGCGCAGCACCAGCACCAGCACCAGGCGTTATAAGGACCCAGCGCCAGCGCCAGCACCAGCACCAGGCGTTATAAGGACCCAGCGCCAGCACCAGGCGTTATAAGGACCGAGCACCAGCACCAGCGCCAGCACCAGCACCAGGCGTTATAAGGACCCAGCGCCAGCGCCAGCACCAGCACCAGGCGTTATAAGGACCCAGCGCCAGCACCAGGCGTTATAAGGACCCAGCACCAGCACCAGCACCAGGCGTTATAAGGACCCAGCACCAGCACCAGCACCAGGCGTTATAAGGACCCAGCACCAGCACCAGCACCAGGCGTTATAAGGACGAACACAAGAATGTGCTGTGCTGACATGAAGCCTGTGCAGTGAAACAGCAATGTACATCAGTATCGTGCAGAGCAATGTATACTAATAATGTGCAGAGTGCTCATGTGCTATCCCCAGCAGTGACTGTGACTGTGTAACTGTGTGACTGAGTGTGTGACTGAGTGTGTGACTGTGTGACTGACTGTGTAACTGACTGTGTAACTGTGTGACTGACTGTGTAACTGACTGACTTACTTACTTACTGTGTGACTGTGTAACTGACTGACTTACTTACTGTGTGACTGACTGTGTAACTGTGTGACTGACTGTGTAACTGACTGACTTACTTACTTACTGTGTGACTGTGTAACTGACTGACTTACTTACTGTGTGACTGACTGTGACTGTGTAACTGACTGACTTACTTTGTGACTGACTGACTTACTTACTATGTGACTGACTATGTGACTGACTGACTTACTTACTATGTGACTGACTGACTTACTTACTATGTGACTGACTGACTATGTGACTGACTTTTCGACTGACTGACTGTGCGACTGACTGACTGACTGACTGTGTGACTGTGTAACTGACTGACTTACTTACTGTGTGACTGTGTAACTGACTGACTTACTTTGTGACTGACTGACTTACTGTGCGACTGACTGACTGTGCGACTGACTTACCGACTTACTATGTGACTGACTTTTCAACTGACTGACTGTGCGACTGTGCGACTGACTGACTGACTGTGCGACTGACTGTGTGACTGTGTAACTGACTGACTTACTTTGTGACTGACTGACTTACTTACTGTGCGACTGACTGACTGTGCGACGGACTGACTGTGCGACGGACTGACTGTGCGACGGACTGACTGTGCGACTGACTGACTTTGCGACTGACTGACTGTGCGACTGACTGACTGTGCGACTGACTGACTGTGCAACTGACTGGCTGACTGTGCGACTGACTGGCTGACTGACTAACTGTGCGACTGACTGACTGTGTGACTGACTGACTGACTTCCTCTGTGACTGACTGACTGTGCGACTGACTGACTGACTGACTGTGCGACTGTGCGACTGACTGACTGTGCGACTGACTGTGCGACTGACTGTGCAACTGACTGTGCAACTGACTGTGCGACTGACTGACTGTGTGACTGACTGACTGACTTCCTCTGTGACTGACTGTGCGACTGACTGACTGTGTGACTGTGCGACTGACTGACTGACTGTGTGACTGACTGACTGTGACTGACTGACTTGTGCGACTGACTGACTGACTGTGTGACTGACTGACTGTGCGACTGACTGACTGACTGTGACTGACTGACTTGTGCGACTGACTGACTGTGTGACTGACTGACTGACTGTGCGACTGACTGACTGTGACTGATTGACTGACTGACCGTGTGACTGACTGTGCGACGGACTGACTGACTTCCTCTGTGACTGACTGACTGACTGTGACTGATTGACCGTGTGACTGACTGACTGACTTCTTCTGTGACTGACTGTGTGACACTGTGTCTGCGAGCTTTTATTTCAAACTAAATATCTAACTTGTAATGTTTCCTGAACCTGGGACCCCTCACCCCCCTGTAAAAGACTGACCCGCTGACCTGTCCCTTCTCCCAAACCTGGGACCCCTCACCCCCTGTAACAGACTGACCCGCTGACCTGTCCCTCTGCCCAAATCCTTAGCCGAGCTGAAGAAGAAAGTATCAGGTTGCTTAATGTATCTACCAACATGTGGTGTGTGTATTGTATGTTCTGCTCTGGTCCTTCTTACCTCCACATTGTACTGGGCTGTGGATTATGGGGGTGACATACTGAATAAATAAAAGATAATCACAACATAGATATACGTCGCTCTGCGTGTTTATGTACACACTGCTCTGCGTGTTCTGGAGACATGTCGCTCTGCGTGTTTATGTACACACCGCTCTGCGTGTTCTGTAGACACGTCGCTCTGCGTGTTCTGTAGACACGTCGCTCTGCGTGTTCTGTAGACATGTCGCTCTGCGTGTTCTGTAGACATGTCGCTCTGCGTGTTTGATGTACACATGTCCCTTTGCAATGTGCTTCTAGTGCTAATAAGGTCACACACTGCCATAAATCTAACTCCTTCATTCTCAGATAAACACATCCTCTCACCCCGGGAAAGAACGTATAGTTATATATATATATTTATATTATGTATTTCTTTGAGATATATATAAATAATATGTGTATATATATATATATATATACTTTGATCCGTAAAACAATATAAAACGTAAGACACTTCACTTGAACGGAAAGATTTTGCGTGCTCGGCGGCAGCGGCGGCGGCGATATCACAGATTCAGAGTTTCTTTCTCTGCATAAAAGCGCAACTTTGTACAAAATGGTCAATTTACAAAAAAAAAAAAACACAACAAGAAGCAGAAAGTATAAACATCAGGAGGCGAACAAAGTGCGAGAGGCGAGAAGCAAACGGAATAAACGTGATTTACCCTCCTCATCCCTCTATACTGTCCATGAAACATTTTCCTAGACACATGGGTTCACCAACACACACACACTCGCGCGCACACACACACACTCGCGCGCACACACACACACACACGTACGTTTCACAGATATATTGTAACCGGTTTCTGTGCTTATATTGTACAATGTTACAAGGAGACGTCCTCCCCCGTCCCACGAACACCCCCTCGCCCCCCCACCCCCCCCTATATCTCTGTGCTTTCCAATGCTCGACACGTATGTCCGGGTAACCGCTCATGAAGCCCTAAGCGTACGCCCCGCAGTCCGTCACAGGAGCGCGCCTGGCCAGGGCTGGCCTGAGGATGGATATTGCTTAACAAACGTAACAGACAGCGTTCGTGTTTCGGGACACACCGCCCTGTGTCACCGTCCTTGGCATCTCTCGCTCATCGAGAGGTCATGTAACAGCACATTTCTGGTGACAGAAACCTCCTCCAACTCTGAGACTTGGGAGACCATGCAGAACACACCCCCCCCCCCCCACAGGTAGGGGTGCCAGCTCACGTTTGGGGGGTGTAGGGTGGGGGGGTCCTGCACCCTGCCCTCAAACACAACAAGCCTCTCTTCTCTCAGGGTCTTTTGCTTATTGCTTCTCCGTACAAACACACGAGAAAGATGAACCTCACAGCTGTGACTTCCACGGGCCCCAGAAATAAATACCCCCCCCCCCCTTCCCGCCCCCCCACCCCAACACACAAGTCTACAGGAAAGAAGGAAGAGCACGCCACTCTCTGGCGCCCCCCCCGGTGTGTACAAAGTCCAGCGCAGTCCTTGGCTCCGGGAGGTTTTCGCACCGACCATGTTTGGTGAGCGGCAGAAGATGCGGTAACAGTCGGACCCGGCGGGGGCGAGAGGCAGCGACTCCGGCTCCATGCCACGCAGGGGTATCCAGCCTCCGGGGCAGTGAGGGGTGGGGAGTCTCACCGCTAGTAAAAACCCCAGGGGGGGAGAGGGGGGAAAAAACGATGAGGTTGTCAGGAGTCGGGTTAGAGCAAGATGGCCCCCACCTTCAATGGGCTTCCAGAAGAGGAGCAGGAGGAGGAACAAGAGGCGTCAGATGAGAGAGGGCGCAAGTGGAATAAAAAGTGAAGTAGCTTTAAAGTTTAAAAGGAAATGGACGAGTTTCTTGTACCAAAGGAAGTTAATACAGGAATGGAGGTTCTGGCGGGCCCGGCTTTGTCGGAGCCCGAGCCCGTCTCACTCACACTAGTCTCTTTAGATGATCTAGCAGCCTAAAAAAGAAAAGCGAGATTCAGGAGAGAGGAGGAAGAGGGGATAATGAGAGAGGAGGAAGAGAGGCGACAACGCGCGCAGGAGATAATGCGCGGGAGAGGTAGGCGGGGAGGGCAGGAGAGGTAGGCGGGGAGGGCGGGAGAGGTAGACTGGGAGGGTGGGAGAGGTAGGTGGGAAGGGCAGGAGAGGTAAACAGGGAGAGCGAGAGAAGTAGGCGGGGAGGGCGGGAGAGGTGGGCGGGAGAGGTAGGCGGGAAGGGTGGGAGAGGTTGGCGGGGAGGGCGGGTGAGGTAGATGGGGATGGTGGGAAGGCGGGAGAGGTAGGTGGGAGAGGTAGGCGGGGAGGGCGGGTGAGGTAGATGGGGATGGTGGGAAGGCGAGAGAGGTAGGTGTGGAGGGCGGGAGAGGTAGGCGGGGAGGGCGGGTGAGGTAGATGGGGATAGTGGGAAGGCGGGAAAGGTATGTGTGGAGGGCAGGTGAGGTAGATGGGGATGGTGGGAAGGCGAGAGAGGTAGGTGGGAGAGGTAGGCGGGGAGGGCGGGTGAGGTAGATGGGGATGGTGGGAAGGCGAGAGAGGTAGGGGTGGAGGGCGGGAGAGGTAGGCGGGGAGGGCGGGTGAGGTAGATGGGGATAGTGGGAAGGCGGGAAAGGTATGTGTGGAGGGCGGGAGAGGTAGGCGGGAAGGGCGAGAGAGGTAGGTGGGAGAGGTAGGCGGGGAGGGCGGGTGAGGTAGATGGGGATGGTGGGAAGGCGGGAAAGGTAGGTGTGGAGGGCGGAAGAGGTAGGCGGGAAGGGCGAGAGAGGTAAGTGGGAGAGGTAGGCGTTGTGGGCGTGTGAGGTGGGCTGGGGAGGTAGGTGGGGAGGGTGGGAAGGCGGGAGAGGTAGGTGTGGAGGGCGTGAGAGGTGGGTGGGGAGGGCAGGAGAGAGGAGGAGAGAAGACAATGCATCCAGAGGAGGGGAGAGGAGGAGGGTGGAGAGATGACTATGCGCGCAGGAGATAGGAGGAGAGATGAGGAGGAGAGATGAGAGGGGAGGAGGAGAGATGAGGAGGTCTATTTTGATCTGGTTTTGCTGATTGGCCAATCATTGAACAGCAATTCTACTTGGGAACCAAGCTGGACAAAGAAAACCGGCCAAACAAATATAAAATGAAACCCAACAAGTGCACTGTAAATAAAATAAAGTGCACTAAAAATAAAGGGTTAGTACAAAATAATCCAGAGTGCGGGATACCGAGCAGAGCGCCCCCGCCTGACGTCCACTGGGAGGCAAACTCTGAAACCGTCCCAGTGGACTCGGCGTACGTGTACTCTGCCCGGATACGGGAGCGCGCCAGCGCCCGGAACATGGCCACGGAGTTTGTTGGGACCTCACTCTCCAGACACTGCTTCCTGGGCTTATAAATGGCTGGCTAAGGCCCCGCTCCCTCAGCCAGCGCGCCCGCACTGCAGACAGGCTTAGCCAGTGCCAGGAGCAGGCTGGCGAGGAGATCCCTGGGCTTATAAATGGCTAGCTTAGCCAGTGCCAGGAGCAGGCTGGCGAGGAGATCCCTGGGCTTATAAATGGCTAGCTTAGCCAGTGCCAGGAGCAGGCTGGCGAGGAGATCCCTGGGCTTATAAATGGCTAGCTTAGCCAATGCCAGGAGCAGGCTGGCGAGGAGATCCCTGGGCTTATAAATGGCTAGCTTAGCCAGTGCCAGGAGCAGGCTGACGAGGAGATCCCTAGGCTTATAAATGGCTAGCTTAGCCAGTGCCAGGAGCAGGCTGGCGAGGAGATCCCTGGGCTTATAAATGGCTAGCTTAGCCACTGCCAGGAGCAGGCTGGCGAGGAGATCCCTGGGCTTATAAATGGCTAGCTTAGCCAATGCCAGGAGCAGGCTGGCGAGGAGATCCCTGGGCTTATAAATGGCTCGCTTAGCCAATGCCAGGAGCAGGCTGGCGAGGAGATCCCTGGGCTTATAAATGGCTAGCTTAGCCAGTGCCAGGAGCAGGCTGGCGAGGAGATCCCTGGGCTTATAAATGGCTAGCTTAGCCAATGCCAGGAGCAGGCTGGCGAGGAGATCCCTGGGCTTATAAATGGCTCGCTTAGCCAGTGCCAGGAGCAGGCTGACGAGGAGATCCCTGGTCTTATAAATGGCTAGCTTAGCCAGTGCCAGGAGCAGGCTGGCGAGGAGATCCCTGGTCTTATAAATGGCTAGCTTAGCCAGTGCCAGGAGCAGGCTGACGAGGAGATCCCTGGTCTTATAAATGGCTAGCTTAGCCAATGCCAGGAGCAGGCTGGCGAGGAGATCCCTGGGCTTATTGTCCCGGGACACTGAGCACCCAAAAATTAAAATGTGAGGGGAAAAGTGCAGCCAGAACTGCGGGAGAAGGCCCCTCAGGGTGGATAAGAGGGGCTGCAGTCTGGCGCAGCTAAAATAAATATGGTACCCGGACTCCCGCTCGCCACAGAAGGGGCAGGTGGTGGGGGAGTCCGTGAAGTGGGCCAAGTACTCTCCCGTGCTCAGCGCTCCGTGGAGGGCCCTCCAACTCAAATCCCCGGCGGGACGGGGAACCAATAAAACCAATAGAACGGGGAACCAATAGAGTTCCCTCCACCGGGGCCTCTCGCCCTCGTTTGCAGGAAGTACCCGCCTCCAGATGGTATCGGGGCGGGCGACAAGGGCGAGGTAGTGCACTGTGTGGAGCACGAGAGAGTACAGGCCTTTCCTCGGCATGCCGCGGAAACATGCCGGGGACATGTCCCCCAACCTGCTGAGGTTGGGGGAGAGAGGAGCCCGAGGGGGTTGCCGTGGCTTTGGTCCCACGCAAAGATCCGGAGAGCTGGGGGTGATAGGTGGGCAGGACTCTCCGGTCTGCAATACCCCCTCGATGAAGGTGCGTGAGTCGGGGGGTGGATGGCATCTTTAATCTCCTGGATCAGACAACGTGGGACGCGGGCAGTAGGCAGACCCATACGGTGCGCGAGCACCTCTGCCCCTACCCAGTCCCGTCGTTCGTAGTCCAGGAGATCCCCGACTCTGGTCACCCGCGCCAGGATTAGTTGGCGGCAGATATAGGGTGAATCCAACGTCCGAGCCCCCACTGCAGGATTAAACAGCAGGGGCTCGGCGAGGAAACCCAACCCACCGCCGCCTGTCCTTTCCTGGTCGCGGAGACCTGGCTCCAGGCCCTTAGTAAGTCCCGGTAGTATGCCGACAGCACCGAGAAGTCTCTACCTAACCCCTCGGGCCTGATGATAAACAGTTGCCGGTCATACCCCATATTGCGCAGCTGGCGAAAGAAACTGGTCGCCAGCAGGCACCACTGCGGAGACGGATCTGCGAATGGGTATCTCTGCAGGTATTGGAGGCGGAAAGTGTGTATCTGGGAGCGGACACACACCACTCCCTGTCCACCCTCCTCCAGAGGGAGGCACGCAACTCCCGCAGAGGCCCAATGCTTCCCCATCCAGAGAAAATCCAGCAACCTCCTCTGGATCTTGCTGACAAATTCAGGGGTTGGACCCATGGCTATCAGCCGGTGCCACAGCTGACTGGCCACCAGCTGGTTGACCACCAGAGTCCTTCCCCTGAGGGAAAGCATTTTCGACAGATACACCCACGACCCCAGACGAACGATGACTCGTTCTTCAAGATCACTGAAGTTTTCCGGGGCCGGGTTCTCCGCAGCAGACAGGTAGACTCCCAGATACTTGAGAGTATCGCTCTCCCACGAGACATTCCAAAACGCGGGGGGCAAGGAGTCCACCTGTAAGGGACCCACCAAAAGGCCGGAGCACTTGGACCAGTTGATCCGAGCAGAAGAGGCCGCAGTGTAGACCTCTTGGCACACTTGCGCCCGCTCCAGATCATCTAGGTCCTGGGCCACGAGGAGCACGTCATCGGCATAGGCCGACAGGACTACCCGCATGTCGGGCTCCCGCAGCACCAGCCCGGTGAGCCTCCTCCTCAGTTGGCAGAGGAAAGGCTCGATGGCCAGCGCGTACAGTTGCCCAGACAGGGGCATCCTTGACGTACTCCCCAACCAAACACAAAAGGTGCCGTCAGGGACCAATTAATCTTCACCAGACACTCTGCAGAGGCGTACAGCATCCGGAGAAAGCCCACAAATTGTGGCCCGAAGCCAAACTCCCGCAGGGTCTGCATGAGGTAACGGTGATCCACCCGGTCAAACGCCCTTCTCCTGATCTAGGGACAGGAAGGCGAGTGACAGACCAGTATAGGACAGGTCAGGGAGAATCACCTCTACTAGCACAGACTGGAGGAGGAGGAGGAGAGATGAGGAGGACAAAGGAGGAGGAGAGATGACGAGGAGAGATGACGAGGAGGAGAGATGACGAGGAGGGCGGGAGAGGTAGGTTGGGAGAACAGGAGAGATAGGCGGAGGGCGGGAGAGGTAGGTGGGCGAGAGATAGACGGGGAGGGTAGGAGAAGTAGGCAGGGACGGTGGGAGAGGTAGGTGGGTGAGAAACAGACGGGGAGGGTGGGAGAGGTAGGTGGGGAGGACAGGAGAGATAGGCGGAGGGCGGGAGAGGTAGGTGGGCGAGAGATAGACGGGGAGGGTAGGAGAAGTAGGTAGGGACGGTGGGAGAGGTAGGTGGGTGAGAAACAGACGGAGAGGGTGGGAGAGGTAGGTGGGTGAGAAACAGACGGGGAGGGTGGGAGAGGTAGGTGGGTGAGAAACAGACGGGGAGGGTGGGAGAGGTAGGTGGGTGAGAAACAGACGGGGAGGGTGGGAGAGGTAGGTGGGTGAGAAACAGACGGAGAGGGTGGGAGAGGTAGGTGGGTGAGAAACAGACGGGGAGGGTGGGAGAGGTAGGTGGGAGAGGTAGGTGGGTGAGAAACAGACGGGGAGGGTGGGAGAGGTAGGTGGGTGAGAAACAGACGGGGAGGATGGGAGAGGTATGTGGGTGAGAAACAGACGGGAGGGTGGGAGAGGTAGGTGGGTGAGAAACAGACGGGGAGGGTGGGAGAGGTATGTGGGTGAGAAACAGACCGGAGGGTGGGAGAGGTAGGTGGGTGAGAAACAGACGGGGAGGGTGGGAGAGGTAGGTGGGTGAGAAACAGACGGAGAGGGTGGGAGAGGTAGGTGGGTGAGAACAGACGGGGAGGGTGTGAGAGGTATGTGGGTGAGAAACAGACCGGAGGGTGGGAGAGGTAGGTGGGGAGGACAGGAGAGATAGGCGGAGGGCGGGAGAGGGGCAGATATATTATATGGTTGGCATGAAGATGATTATTACAAACCAAGGGAACAGACTTGTGAGAAATCAGCCAACACATTACAATGCGCAACTTATATCATCAACCTGTCAGAAACAATGCACTAACGTGTGCTGCTGGCAGTGATAAAATACCGTATATACACTGCAGGGCAAGGAGTGATAACACACAGTATATATATATATTGCAGGGCAAGGAGTGATAACACACAGTATATATATATATATATTGCAGGGCAAGGAGTGATAACACACAGTATATATATATATATTGCAGGGCAAGGAGTGATAACACACAGTATATATACATTGCAGGGCAAGGAGTGATAACACACAGTATATATACACTGCAGGGCAAGGAGTGATAACACACAGTATATATACACTGCAGGGCAAGGAGTGATAACACACGGTATATATATACATTGCAGGGCAAGGAGTGATAACACACAGTATATATACACTGCAGGGCAAGGAGTGATAACACACAGTATATATATACATTGCAGGGCAAGGAGTCATAACACACAGTATATATACACTGCAGGGCAAGGAGTGATAACACACAGTATATATATACACTGCAGGGCAAGGAGTGATAACACACAGTATATATATATTGCAGGGCAAGGAGTGATAACACACAGTATATATACATTGCAGGGCAAGGAGTGATAACACACAGTATATATATACACTGCAGGGCAAGTAGTGATAACACACAGTATATATACACTGCAGGGCAAGGAGTGATAACACACAGTATATATATATACTGCAGGGCAAGGAGTGATAACACACAGTATATATACACTGCAGGGCAAGGAGTGATAACACACAGTATATATACACTGCAGGGCAAGGAGTGATAACACACAGTATATATACACTGCAGGGCAAGGAGTGATAACACACGGTATATATATATACACTGCAGGGCAAGGAGTGATAAACACACGGTATATATATACACTGCAGGGCAAGGAGTGATAACACACAGTATATATATATTGCAGGGCAAGGAGTGATAACACACAGTATATATATACACTGCAGGGCAAGGAGTGATAACACACAGTATATATACACTGCAGGGCAAGGAGTGATAACACACAGTATATATACACTGCAGGGCAAGGAGTGATAACACACAGTATATATATATTGCAGGGCAAGGAGTGATAAACACACAGTATATATATATTGCAGGGCAAGGAGTGATAACACACAGTATATATATACACTGCAGGGCAAGGAGTGATAACACACAGTATATATACATTGCAGGGCAAGGAGTGATAACACACAGTATATATATATACATTGCAGGGCAAGGAGTAATAACACACAGTATATATATATACATTGCAGGGCAAGGAGTGATAACACACAGTATATATATATATTGCAGGGCAAGGAGTGATAACACACAGTATATATATTGCAGGGCAAGGAGTGATAACACACAGTATATATATTGCAGGGCAAGGAGTGATAACACACAGTATATATATTGCAGGGCAAGGAGTGATAACACACAGTATATATATATTGCAGGGTATGGAGTGATAACACACAGTATATATATATTGCAGGGCAAGGAGTGATAACACACAGTATATATACATTGCAGGGCAAGGAGTGATAACACACAGTATATATATATTGCAGGGC
>NW_027454423.1:75000-80145 GCF_040206685.1 Ascaphus truei | reverse complement strand
TGTGTCCCTGTGTTCCCTGTGTGTGTGTGTGTGTCCCTGTGTGTCCTTTGGCCCGTCACTCCGCCTCAGGCCAATGAGAGGTGTGCGGGGGCGGGCGGGCCAAGGGACCAATGAGATTTCCCCTAGGGACACCGGACATCCAGGCAGGCAAACATACAGTGCTTTCACTAATATAGTATAAGATAATTTACTATATTTTAATCTCTGGTGCGCATTGTGTGCATTTTTCTTCTTGCCTGCACAGTGCTTCAGATGCTGCATCTGAAAAAATGCCGGTGGATCGGGATGTGAGGTACGGAAGTGACGTCCGCGCCGGAACGTTATTGCCACGCCCCCAAATCGCGCCCGCTGCATACCCTGCAAAGCCATAAAAAAGCTCAGGCTTCAGCAAGTGTATTGCAGCGTGTGTGCGCCTTCCCTCCGTCTGAAATACTATAGACCAGGCCTGCACAACTCGTAAAGCGAGAAGGGCCAAAATGCTCCAAGGAAAAAAAATTTGGGCCGCACGGGTAAAATCATCATCATCATCTCTCGTCCAGCACCTCTCATCATCATCCTCATATCTCCCCCAGAACCCTCACTATCAACCTTTGCGATACTCCCCATCTATCTCTCATACCCCCATCTCTCCCCCTCACCCACACACATAATACTCCCTCTCCACAAACACACAATACCCCACTGCACACCACACACATCCCACCCCCCTACACCTCACATCCTTCTCCCCCTGCACCTCACATCTCTCCCCCCCCTGCACCTCACACCACTCTCCCCCCTGCACCTCACATCACTCTCCCCCCTGCACCTCACATCACTCTCCCCCCCTGAACCTCACATCACTCTCCCCCCCTGCACCTCACATCACTCTTCCCCCCTGCACCTCACATCACTCTTCCCCCCTGCACCTCACATCACTCTTCCCCCCTGCACCTCGCATCACTCTCCCCCCCTGCACCTCACACCACTCTCCCCCCTGCACCTCACACCACTCTCCCCCCTTGCACCTCACATCACTCCCCCCCGCACCTCACATCACTCTCCCCCCCTGAACCTCACATCACTCTCCCCCCTGCACCTCACATCACTCTTCCCCTCTGCACCTCACATCACTCTCCCCCCCTGCACCTCACATCACTCTCCCCCCTGCACCTCACACCACTCTCCCCCCTTGCACCTCACATCACTCCCCCCCGCACCTCACATCACTCCACCCCTGCACCTCACATCACTCTCCCCCTGCACCTCACATCACCCCCCTGCACCTCCAACGACCCTCCCCTGCACCTCCAACGACCCTCCCCTGCACCTCCAACGACCCTCCCCTGCACCTCCAACGACCCTCCCCTGCACCTCCAACGACCCTCCCCTGCACCTCCAATGACCCCCCCCTGCACCTCCAATGACCCCCTGCACCTCCAATCACACCCCCTGCACCTCCAATAACCCCCCTTGCACCTCCAATAACCCCCTTGCACCTCCAATCACCCCACTTGCACCTCCAATCACCTCTCCTGCACCTCCAATCACCCCCCTTGCACCTCAATCACCCCCCCTGCACCTCCAATCACCCCCCCCTACACCTCCAATCACCCCCCTTGCATCTCCAATCACCCCCCCTGCACCTCCAATCACCCCCCCTGCACCTCCAATCACCCCCCCTGCACCTCCAATCACCCCCCCTGCACCTCTAATCACCCCCCCTGCACCTCCAATCACCCCCCTGCACCTCCAACCACCCCCCTGCACCTCCAATGATCTCCCCTGCACCTCCAATCACCCCCCCTGCACCTCCAATCACCCCCCCCCCTGCACCTCCAATCACCCCCCCCTGCACCTCCAATCACCCCTGCACCTCACATCACCCTTCCTGCACCTTACCTCCCCTGCACCTCACCTCAATGCACCTCACCTTCATTGTAACCGAACCCGGATCTGTGACGCATATGTACTGAGGTGGGGTTGGATCCCCTCGGTTATTTCTTGTTTTATTAATAAATAATTTACTATATTTTAATCTCTGGTGCGCATTGTGTGCGTTTTTCTTCTTGTCTGCACAGTGCTTCAGATGCTGCATCTGAAAAAATGCCGGTGGATCGGATGTGAGGTACGGAAGTGACGTCCGCGCCGGAACGTTATTGCCACGCCTCCAAATATTCATTGCCACGCCCCAAATCGCACCCGCTGCATACCCTGCAAAGCCATAAAAAAGCTCAGGCTTCAGCAAGTGTATTGCAGCGTGTGTGCGCCTCCCTCCGTCTGAAATACTATAGACCAGGCCTGCACAACTCGTAAAGCGAGAAGGGCCAAAATGCTCCAAGGAAAAAAATTTGGGCCGCACGGGTAAAATCATCATCATCATCATCTCTCCTCCAGCACCTCTCATCATCATCCTCATATCTCCCCCAGAACCCTCACCATCAACCTTTGCGATACTCCCCATCTATCTCTCATACCCCCATCTCTCCCCCTCACACACACATAATACTCCCTCTCCACAAACACACAATACCCCACTGCACACCACACACATCCCACCCCCCCTGCACCTCACATCCTTCTCCCCCCTGCACCTCACATCACTCTCCCCCCCTGCACCTCACATCTCTCCCGCTGCACCTCCCATCTCTCCCCCCTGCACCTCACATCACTCTCCCACCCTGCACCTCACATCACTCTCCCCCCCTGCACCTCACATCTCTCCCCCCCTGCACCTCACACCACTCTCCCCCGCTGCACCTCCCATCTCTCCCCCCTGCACCTCACATCACTCTCCCACCCTGCACCTCACATCACTCTCCCCTCCTGTACCTCACATCACTCTCCCCCGCTGCACCTCACATCACCACCGGGAATCGCTGCCATTTTTTTTTTAAAAAGTGTATTTTTTAAAAAAATTTATTTTTTAAATCTCATCGCGGGCCGCACGGAGAGGCCGGGGCGGGCCGCACGGAGAGGCCGGGGCGGGCCGCACGGAGAGGCCGGGGCGGGCCGCACGGAGAGGCCGGGGCGGGCCGCACGGAGAGGCCGGGGCGGGCCGCACGGAGAGGCCGGGGCGGGCCGCACGGAGAGGCCGGGGCGGGCCGCACGGAGAGGCCGGGGCGGGCCGCACGGAGAGGCCGGGGCGGGCCGCACGGAGAGGCCGGGGCGGGCCGCACGGAGAGGCCGGGGCGGGCCGCACGGAGAGGCCGGGGCGGGCCGCACGGAGAGGCCGGGGCGGGCCGCACGGAGAGGCGGGGAGCGGATGGATATGGATCTGGATATGGATATTTTTCTGGGAGCGGATGGATATGGATCTTTTTTTGTGCACCTCGTTACCGTGAGAGGGTCTACACACCACCACCGGATGCTACAGGGAGACGTCTCCACACGTCGGGGCTACATTGGATTTCCAGGGAGCCAGGCGGTGTATGATCGTGAGCAACTTGTACTCCAAACACCGGGCGCAACTGGGGTGAACCGAAGGAGACTGAGCGAGTTGGTTCTCACGGACTGTCCCCCGCATGTGTTCCTTTGCCCCCATTGCCCCCCTGTGTTCCTGCACTGCAAGTGCACCCCTTTAACCCGCATATTCCGGTGTATGCTCCTGTTACTTTAAATGAATTATTACTGCTGCTGCTAGCAATATTGACCGTTACTCTTTAGAGCTTGTACACGTTTTTTTCAGAATCCACCTCCCTAACTAAGGTTGCATCAGCTCTACTCAGGGGCTGATGGCTCCCCTTCTCCAACGGCCAATTGATATAGGCTCTCTCTGTCACCCTGGGCCAGCCAGGTGACAGACTCAGCAGACTCTAACTCTGGACTGAACTCTTAACTCTGACACACACTTCTACTAAATAGGAAGTGCACTGCTCTTTATGATATTGGCAGGCACTGCCCCTGTGTCTCTGCCTTCCACACAGGGTCAGGTACCAATTTCAGGAATGTCCCGTTATTAACGTAAACACAACAGAGTTCCATGGATCTAGCATTAAGACTGTAAGCTCTCCAGGCCAGGGATTTCCTTTCTATTGTCTGATTTTGTTTGTTGCACTATAATTCCCTGTACTTGCCTCTCTTATAAAGCGCTATATAAATAAAGATTTACATACATAATATATCTTAATGCATCTTAAAGCTGCAGTTCAGTCAATATCCTGCATGTGTGGTTTTTTTAATAAATCAGTTCTGTAGTAAGAAATAATACTTTAGCATTTTCTGTTTTTAAAAAAACAACTTTGAAAGACCAATTTTCTTGTGTTCTATTTTAACAGCCATTTGCTAAGGCACTGCCCCTTCATGTCCTGTCACAAACTCTGGCACACCCCTTTGTCAGCACTGCCCTCCCTCTCTCTAAACGTGCACTAGCATCTGGTCACATGATCTTCCTCATAGAGTACATTCAAGGAAGCTGGAGAAAAGGGATCAGCCATGCATAGCAGCTCGGATAGGCGATTTCAAACTTATTACAGTGTTTATTCCATTCATTGCACGTGTATATAATGTAAAATTGTAATAATTCCATTTATAGCAAACGTGTATATGTGAATATTATTTAGATGTATATGTATGTTACTGAAATGTGGAGTGAGTGTGTAGGTAAATACACACAATACACTTCCACTGATATATATATATATATATATATATATATATATATATGTATATGTGAAGTTATGTGAGTAAAAAAGTGACAAAAACCCTCCATAGCAAGGCAAATAGCAAATGGAAATATTACTGTATGCTCATTTGTATGTATATATATATTTATATACACACTTCAAATACGGATAGTGATTCACGTAAATGATATATATATATATATTCACTTTCTGGAGTATAAGAGTGACTGTCCTGTTGTTCCTTTTTTTGTATCCATCATTGAATGGTATGCACCCTCTCTTTACGTTTATTTTATACTAGCTGAGAGACCCGGCGTTGCCCGGGATGTAATATTCCCGCTCCTCTCTCTCTCCTCACCCCTCCCCCTCTCTCTGTTTGTCCCCCATTCACATCAATCCAGTTCCCCCCCCTCCCTCCTTTACAGCTTCATGCAGTGTGTGTGCGTCAGTCATTGTGTGTGCGTCAGTCAGTCAGTGTGTGTGCGCGCGCGTCAGTGAGTCTGACGCAGAAACACAAACACACAGACTGACTGACGCACAC
>NW_027454423.1:0-70000 GCF_040206685.1 Ascaphus truei | reverse complement strand
CATTCTTGGTGTATGCATTCCAATATGGATCTACATGAGATTGAAACCGAGGAAGATCTCCAGGTGGAGACTGAGAATCTCACACAGTATGCCTTTTGTTGCTCTGATAATTCTAAAAGAGCTAAAAGGGCAGAACAAGTATTTGACAACACTCTAATTGTGAAGATCTTTCGGATCTCAGACTACAATTTTCAAAACTAGAGAAACTATTGTCAACACAAATTCGAACATGGTGGGATATCATTACACTACAAAATTATGTCAGGACTAGGAGAATCCCTAGGGGACTAAGAGTGAAAAAATCCCCCACGTTTGGGTTTGTGAGTGCAGACTTCGAGAGCAAGTGGAAGGATACCCTTAATTGTTGCTCCTTCACACTCATGGAGTTGATTATAGACCTTAAAACAAAGGAGAAAAAACTATTGGATAAGGATATTAGTGTCCTTCAAAAAGGTCTACGTCAATTTATTGATATGGAGGGGTTTAACGAGCTGGATAAGAGTCTGTCTAAGAATATTGAGGTAATGGAAAAAGAAATTATGTCACAAAAACAAACAAAATTTGAGAGGGACAAGCAGGACTATGTTCGCAACCAAGTGTATGTGTGGCAAAGGACTGCTTCTTCTAAGAAATTTAATTCATCCACACCCAAAAAGGATTCAAATGGTAAAACACAACCACAGAAAAAATCAATACTTAAGAAAAACATATCCTTTACACATACCACTAGTGGAGAATCAGATTTCTCAGATAGTGATACATTCTCTCATGCCTCTACCTCCCATCAGGCCGAACAACACACACATGAACAACATGATTTGAGAACCCAGAGAGACTATAAAGGGGACACCTTGGGTCAAGGACGTGGTAGGCGGGATAGCAGTGATAACAAAGATTATCCAACTAAGACATATTTTGGGTCCTCAAAAAACTGGGAGCGATCAAACGCACAAGAAGAGGGACAAAAAGAAGACAAAAGAAACCCAACAAAAAGGAAGAAGAACTCCTAATTAAAGACACTGGGGTTATTAATCTGTCTAATATACAACTGACAAGTGCGGAACTCTCAGTATTGGATAAAGGACTAAAGTTTGCACCTGTATCCAAGCTGAAACTATTTGACACCATTGTAGATCTTAACAAGTATACCCGAAAACTGACTCTTAAAAGATTCTTTGAGGGGAGAAGCAGTGATGATGTTGGGGGGAGTCAGTGCGGTTCTGTTAGCTCCGAGGTTCCTGTCGGTTCCCTGGATGCTGACAGTTCCATCTCTGGCTCCACCATGTCACGCGCTGCCCTCACCTTCAAGGAACAGTGTTGTTTAAATGATATGGATTCCCTGTTAAGAGACCAAGATAGAGATGATTTTATAGATTTAACCAATGTTTTGGGAAGACAGGAATCAGGGCTAAAGAAAAAATCGTTTTTTTTCCCCTCACATATGAAGGGACATTGTCTTACTACCTTCGAAAAACTTGTTGAGAGGGACCTGACTCTGCTCTCTAGGGGATACACATTTGAGTTGTTTCCCCTACGGAGCAGATTCAACAATCTCGATAAGTCAGAGAAGGAGGCCCTACATAAATTACAAATGAATAAATCTATTGTTATCAAAGGGGCAGATAAGGGAGGGGCCATCGTGGTTCAGAGTACATTACAATATAAGGAGGAGGCTATTCGCCAATTAACTGACAAATTATCCTACTCTGTTCTACGTGATGACCCTACTCCCGTATTCTTGAAACAACTCAGGTCACTTCTAGAAGAAGGATCCCTCCTAGGGGTTCTTGGACATAAGGAATGTGAATTTCTTTTTGATGCCTATCCGGTCATTCCTGTGTTTCACCATCTCCCAAAGGTCCATAAGACGTTGGTCTCTCCTCCTGGAAGACCAATAGTTGCTAGCATTGGATCTTTGGGAGATGGTGTCTCAAGATATATAGACCATTATTTGCAATCATTTGTACGGTCCTTACCCTCCTATATCAGGGATAGTGGTGACCTCCTAGAGCTACTGAAGTCGGTGGATTGGAAAGGGGGCTACATCTGGGTCACACTAGATGTGGCCTCCTTATATACAGTTATTGCACACCAGCATGGGATGGCAGCTGTCAGGTCCTATTTAGATCACTCCTCACTTTCACTTGTTCAAAGTAGTTTTATTATGGATTGTATTCACTTTTTACTTCATCACAACTATTTCTTGTTTGATGGGACTTTTTATCTCCAAACACGTGGAACTGCTATGGGTACCAGCTTCGCTCCATCATACGCCAACCTGTTTTTAGGCTGGTGGGAGTCGATCCACGTGTTTGGAGATAACAACCCCTATCGACAATTTATCACTTTTTACCGGCGTTATATAGATGATTTAATTTTTATATGGGAAGGAGGTGTTGATTCACTATTACTGTTTATAGATTATCTCAACACGAATGATTTAAATTTAAAATTCACTCACACCTATGATTTTCACCACATCCAATATTTATACTTGTTATTATTTATCGATATGGATATGAAAATCAGTTCGGATGTATATAGGAAACACAATTCACGGAACACTTATTTGAGAGCTGACAGCTGTCATCCCCGGTCTTTATTAAAATCCATTCCAAAAGGACAATTCATACGACTTAGGCGTATCTGTACGAATAATGAGGATTTTGTAAAACAATCTCAAGAAATGCTATTAAGATTTGTAGAAAGAGGTTACCCACACTCCGATTTGCAAACATCACTTAAAGAGGTAGCAAGCATGAACAGGAATGACCTTTTGACCAAACAAAGTAAAATAAAAGAAAACTGGGAGGAGGCGGATCCAGTGTTTGTAACTCAATATAGTACACAGGCTAACTGCATAAAGAATATTGTTAGAAAGCACTGGTCTACCCTATCCGCAGATCCATTACTTCAAAAGGTATACTTAGGAGGGCCACGATTTGTTTTCAGGAGAGCTAAGACTATAGCCAATTATGTGTCGAGAAGTCTTTTTTCCTCAATGCCAGGTCAGGATTGTAATCTTCCTAAAGGTTGCTTTAAGTGTCTTAAATGTGTGTCGTGCACACACATGGAGTCGTGTAAAGAATTTGTATCAAACAGTACAGGGCAACGATTCCCCATAACATCATTCATTAATTGCGATACCACATTCACAGTCTATCTCTTGGATTGTGGATGTGGTAAACAATACGTAGGACGAACAACCAGAGCACTGAAGGCTAGGATGAGAGAGCATATAAGACTTATTAAATTAGGAGACCTGACCCATCCTGTCGCCCAACACTTCACCAACTGTAGATTGGGGAACATAAAAAATCTGAAATACAGAGGTATTGAACACATTCCCAAACCTATTAGGGGAGGAAATAGAACAGACTCACTAGACAAGAAGGAACTTTATTGGATCTTCACCCTAAATACAAAGATACCTAATGGTCTAAATTCAGATTGGGATCTCACTCCATTCTTGCATTAATACGTTCAGATAGATAATACATAACATTGCTAAATCTATTGTCTGCTTTCACGTGATGCTTGTCAGAGCAATTATGCATTTCATCCCAAGTTTGTATAACTGGGATGATGCCTCTATTGTTGTAGAGAATTCTCCATCATATTATATCCAAATATACATAAATACACATGGGGTGAAGAATGAGAGGATAACGGTGCTTAACCTATTATACAGATGTATTATTTATACACATATGAGTATATTCAACTTCATGCACTGTTTGTTATTACTTGTTCATCATTCCATGGGTATGATCATCAGCTTATGTCTTGATTAAACCCCTAGGATTTTCTTCTCGGTTTCTTTTAACCATTTCATTACAGGTTTTTTGATCTACACCTCTTGATCACATCCTCCCTCTCATGTATAAAATTAAGTAAAATGAATAATTAGATACTTTATTTTGACATCACTCTTGAAGTATTTGTTTATGCATTACGGGAGAATGTGGTTCATGATTTATTATACAATGTTGTTTTAGTTTTCCCAGATGTTGATCATGATATATACACATTGTGTGTGTATATGATTCACTATTTTGGAGTTTTTAAAAGCGTTTATTTTGTATAAGATTTATTTATTTTATTATCTTGTATGTTTGTATATTCGTAGGATGTGGTAGAACATCGTTTCTTTCCCCCTACAGATAGGTTTTAACATGTTATAAAGGCATTGTATAGCCAGGTCTTGTATGTTTGTAGCCTTATTTGGATGTATCACTAGGAAACTGCCAATTGTTAATAAAGTTTGTCATATCTGTATACACGCAGTGCGCGCTGACGTCACCGTTGCGCGACGCGCATGACGCGCCACTTGTGACGCGGCCAGGCGCCGAGCGGACGGGGAGGCTTTGGCGGGAAACTGAGTGTATATCAGAGACCAGGTAAGAGGGGATCGATATGCACCTTGATAAAGAGCGTTGCTCGAAACGCGTTGGTGGGGGCCCGTGGGCTCACTGTATGTTTATGGTTTGATCCATTAAACTTTTTTATGGGACACACACTCTCTCGCAGATTGTTTTTCCTTTCCTGTATTCAGTTGTGCTCCAACCTTCCTACACTGCCTTGCAGCCAGGTGACAGACTCAGCAGACTCTAACTCTGGACCGAACTCTTAACTCTGACACACACTTCTACTAAATAGGAAGTGCACTACTCTTTATGATATTGGCAGGCACTGCCCCTGTGTCTCTGCCTTCCACACAGGGTCAGGTACCAATTTCAGGAATGTCCCGTTATTAACGTAAACACAACAGAGTTCCATGGATCGCGCATTAAGACTGTAAGCTCTCCAGGCCAGGGATTTCCTTTCCTATTGTCTGATTTTGTTTGTTGCACTTATTGTACTATAATTCCCTGTACTTGCCTCTCTTATAAAGCGCTATATAAATAAAGATTTACATACATAATATATCTTAATGCATCTTAAGACACCTTAGAGTTCCCTTTATAAGACACTTTATGGTCCACTCAAGTGAATAGTCTGTAAGGAGTCTAAGGCTGCGTCCATAGAAGGACAAGCAGCGCTGAGGCGTGCGGACGCTCCGCGCTGAGCCCCTGCATCCTCAATGAGGATGCCTTGAGAGGGGGCTCATGCGAGCGTCCGCAGGCGTGCTCAGGCTTTGGAGTTTTCAGCCGAGCGCCAAGCTGTTTTTCAGCGCGCTGTCGGCTGAAAACATCCAATCAGCCTTAAGCAGCGTCAACGTCACGGCGCCGTGACATTGACGTCAGTGCATCGCGGGCGATTGGCCCAGCGACGTCACTGCCCCGCCTCCAACCACCTCCCCCCCCCCCTTCGCGCACGCTGGCTCGCCTGCAAGTCCGTGGAATCGGGCTGACTTAAGCAGGCGAGCCTCAGCGTTAGCGCGCATCCGCTCTCCTCACCCCTCTATAGCCCGGGCCTTAGTTACTGTACAGCATTGTAAAGTGCCTTGCTGGCCTAGTACAATTTAGTAAATATCCTAAACAATGTCGTCTTAGGCAAAATGTTGCTGATCTTTGCTCTAAAAATGACTATGAACTAAAGAGAAATAACAATCTCCCTTGTGAGCACATTCACATGTCTCAGACAGGTCTGCAACCCTGCTTTTCGCCATTATCCCATACAGCTTCCACTGCAGCCAGGGACTCTGGGAAATGACATGCAAATGAGCACAGTGTCACCTTTTGCTTCAAATCTATTTTAAATGAAATTAGCCTTGTACTTCTGGTGGAGAGAGTAGGGGTTTGCTGCTTTATACGTTACATATTATTAAATGTTAACATCAAACAAATATTGTCATTATGTTTGGTGCTACTTATTTCTTTTTCATTAGTATTTATTTATTCATCTTTCATTATTATTATTTATTAACTTTATTATATTTGTTATTGTCATTATTATTATTATTATTGTTTACTGTTAGCTGGAGTAAGGCTCACCCAAGAACCACTTTCCCCTGTATGGGGGTCAGACATAGTGCAGACTTGACCCCTGACATTTAAAACAAGATGTTGGAATATGTGACACTGCTGCTTAATAAACACAAACACAGGCGCGCCATGTATTGTTCTGACATTGGTTTATTACACAGAGACACGTCTTTATAGAGGGTTGTCACACTAACAGCCTGGAAGGGGTTAATGCAGGGTCACCAGCCCAGCCCCCCTGCCCTATGATTGGTTGCTGCTCTCGTACAGGAGCCGCGATTGGTCCCCTGTCAATGTCAGAAAAGGCGCGCCAGTTTTGCTGTCTCCATGGCGACCATGGCGGCCGCCGGAGATCGGCCTGCAGCGCGGCCCGGCTTCCAGGTTACCTCCCCGCCGGTGAAGATGTTAGCGGGGCGGCTGAGGGAATGCGTGCGGCGGCGGCCCGGTTCCTTCTGGCTGGAGAAAGGAGCCGGCGAGCTGGAGGTGGGCCTGGTGTGGATGCAGGGCCGGGTGCTGCACGTACGGCCCGAGCGCGGCGTCACCGTGCGGCTGAGCGACGACACTCACACCTTCACCGTGTGCGGGGCCGACCGGGTGCCCAAGGGCAAGCCCTGCCTGCAGCCAGGTAACCGGGGGGTCCGCAAGCCCTGCCTGCAGTCAGGTAACCGGGGGTCCGCAAGCCCTGCCTGCAGCCATGGGGTCAGCAAGCCCTGCCTGCAGCCCGGTAACCGGGGGGTCAGCAAGCCCTGCCTGCAGCTAGGTAACCGGGGGGGTCCGCAAGCCCTGCCTGCAGCCAGGTAACCAGGGGGTCCGCAAGCCCTGCCTGCAGCCAGGTAACCGGGGGGTCCGCAAGCCCTGCCTGCAGCCAGGTAACCGGGGGGTCCGCAAGCCCTGCCTGCAGCCAGGTAACCGGGGGGGTCTGCAAGCCCTGCCTGCAGCCAGGTAACCGGGGGTCCGCAAGCCCTGCCTGCAGCAAGGTAACCGGGGGGGTCCGCAAGCCCTGCCTGCAGCCAGGTAACCGGGGGGTCCGCAAGCCCTGCCTGCAGCCAGGTAACCGGGGGGTCCGCAAGCCCTGCCTGCAGCCAGGTAACCGGGGGGGTCCGCAAGCCCTGCCTGCAGCCAGGTAACCGGGGGTCCGCAAGCCCTGCCTGCAGCCAGGTAACCGGGGGTCCGCAAGCCCTGCCTGCAGCAAGGTAACCGGGGGGGTCCGCAAGCCCTGCCTGCAGCAAGGTAACCGGGGGGTGTCCGCAAGCCCTGCCTGCAGCAAGGTAACCGGGGGGGTCAGCAAGCCCTGCCTGCAGCCAGGTAACCGGGGGGGGTCCGCAAGCCCTGCCTGCAGCCACGTAACCGGGGGGTCCGCAAGCCCTGCCTGCAGCCACGTAACCGGGGGGTCCGCAAGCCCTGCCTGCAGCCAGGTAACCGGGGGGTCCGCAAAACCTGCCTGCAGCCAGGTAACCGGGGGGGTCCGCAAGCCCTGCCTGTAGCCAGGTAACCGGGGGGTCCGCAAGCCCTGCCTGCAGCCAGGTAACCGGGGGGGGTCCGCAAGCCCTGCCTGCAGCCAGGTAACCGGGGGGGGTCCGCAAGCCCTGCCTGCAGCCACGTAACTGGGGGGTCCGCAAGCCCTGCCTGCAGCCACGTAACCGGGGGGTCCGCAAGCCCTGCCTGCAGCCAGGTAACCGGGGGGGTCCGCAAGCCCTGCCTGCAGCCAGGTAACCGGGGGGTCCGCAAAACCTGCCTGCAGCCAGGTAACCGGGGGGGTCCGCAAGCCCTGCCTGTAGCCAGGTAACCGGGGGGTCCGCAAGCCCTGCCTGCAGCCAGGTAACCGGGGGGTCCGCAAGCCCTGCCTGCAGCCAGGTAACCGGGGGGTCCGCAAGCCCTGCCTGCAGCCAGGGGGTCCGCAAGCCCTGCCTGCAGCCATGGGGTCCGCAAGCCCTGCCTGCAGCCAGATAACCGGGGGGTCCGCAAGCCCTGCCTGCAGCCAGGTAACCAGGGGGTCCGCAAGCCCTGCCTGCAGCCATGGGGTCCGCAAGCCCTGCCTGCAGCCAGGTAACCGGGGGGTCCGCCCGTGGCTATCACTGTCCTGCCTCACACGGGAGGAGGGCGCCATGATTTCTTCTCCCGCCCCCTAAACATCAGCACCAGCCTCTCACCCTCTCACCCTCTAGCGTCACCTAGATAGAAGCCAGGCAGATCACACTGGTTTTCTATGAATCGCAACTGATTTTAAAGTCCTGTTTATATCAGCAGTCAGGTCTGATATAAAACAGTAGTAATGTTTCCACCGCCAGTGTATGCAGCGCTGTACATAGAATGTTTGCAGGCGCGAGCCGCTACCCCATAGAGCTTACAATCTATGTCTGAAGCACTTATTCCCATGATCTGTTATTTGTAATTTATATGATTGTCACATGTATTACTGCTGGGAAGCGCTATGTACATTTAATGGCGCTATATAAAAAAAAGACATTTGTAGCCCTTTTTCTGACACTCTAAGCGACTTCGGGTAACTGCGCGCACCTGCGGCTCCAGGAGATCTGAGCCTCCGCTAGCTGGGAGCCTGGGGTAACACTTATAGCGCAGCGCCTCCACTTACCCAGGATCCCCGTCATGTAAGATTCCCCTGGGCAAGAAACACACCGATACAATGTGTGCAACCAACTTTACTATGTGCAATAATAAACTTATACTCTATATGAACCGTGGCAATAACCCAATATGCATACACTTATCTTATAACACTATACTTATACTCTATCATACCCTAACACCGCTAACGGATAATGTCCTTCTAACATCAGTGGCTCGGCCACACCCCTAGGGAATATTGTCCTGTACAATAGTGGCTCAGCCACGCTCTTATGAGTGTCTCTATCCCGTCACCGCGTGCCCCACACACCGTGTCCGTGTAATAGTACGATAGCGGCGTGTACTTAGGCCTTGGCCACTCGCTAGTGTCTCCCTATAGTTATGCCTAAGGCGGGATCAGCGCCTGTTGACCGGTGTTGGTGCACTTGACGTATCTACTACCTTCCGGTCACGGCGGTGACCGGTAATACTTGGAAAAGGATCAGCCGAATCCTTGCTTGTCTGGGATGTCCGCAGTGCAGCTGTCTGGTCCCAAGCAGCTCACCAGCAAACCTGCTCCGCACGCTTGTCCCTAACTGTGTACACAGTAAGGTGACTGATCGCTAGCACTATGGCCGTCCCTGCAGCACAGCAGCACACTGTGACTCAGGGGTTTCTCCTAAGGGCCTACGGGGTAAAGCTAGCCTATGCAGGCGGGTCACGGACCCCCTGCACGCATACACCCTCCTCCTTTACCTTCCAGAGCCCCTCTGACTAGCCTCTCCCCCACGCTTCCCTTTCCTCCTCCCGTAATTCTAGCCTTCCGATTGGCTCCTCAAGTCAGGTGACTGCCCAGGAGCTCATGGGAGTTGTAGTTCCTCAACGGAGCTTCTCTGCCTTGAGCTGCACAGACTCACAGCTATTGCATCAGCGCAGACCTCCACATGACTCTCCTGAACAGTCAAAACACCAACTGAACACACATATGAGGCTCCTACCACATCCCTACACATACATCTATTATTTGGTGCCTGCGGCACAGGGAGATAACGTGACTTGCTCAAGGTCACAAGGTATGGGGGGGGGGGGGGGGGGGGGGGGAGTGAGTGTGTGTGTGGGGGGGGATTGAGTGTGTTTGTGTGTGGGGGGGTGTGTGTTTGTGTGTGGGGGGGTGTGTGTTTGTGTGTGGGGGGGATTGTGTGTGTTGGGGGGGGAGATTGAGTGTGTGGGGGGGATTTTGTGTGTGTGTGGGGGGGGGGATTGTGTGTGTGTGGGTGGGGGATTGAGTGTGTGTGGGGGGGATTGAGTGTGTGTGGGGGGGGTTGAGTGTGTGTGTGGGGGGGGTTGAGTGTGTGTGTGGGGGGGGTTGAGTGTGTGTGTGGGGGGGGGTTGAGTGTGTGTGTGGGGGGGGGGGTTGAGTGTGTGTGGGGGGGGGTTAAGTGTGTGTGTGGGGGGGGGGGTTGTGTGTATGGGGGGGATTGAGTGTGTGTTTGTGTGGGGGGGATTGAGTGTGTGTTTGTGTGGGGGGGATTGAGTGTGTGTGTGTGGGGGGGGATTGACTGTGTATGGGGGGGGATTGAGTGTGTGTGTGTGGGGGGGGGGTGTTTGTGTGTGGGGGGATTCTGTGTGTTGGAGGGGGGAGATTGAGTGTGTGGGGGGGATTTTGTGTGTGTGTGTGGGGGGGGGGGATTGTGTGTGTGTGTGTGGGTGGGGGATTGAGTGTGTGTGGGGGGGGATTGTGTGTGTGTGGGGGGGGGGGGGAGTGAGTGTGTGTGTGTGGGGGGGGGATTGTGTGTGTGTGTATGTGGTGTGTGTGTGTATGTGGTGATTGATTGAGAGAGAGAGTGTGTGTTGTAATGCAGTGGTGCGCAAACTGGGGGGGGCAATAAGGCGCAAGATTTAGGGGGGCGCAGGCGACGTGCGGCGAAATCTGGGTGCGCGGGCCGGCAGACGCTTTGCGCGGGAGGACGAAAAAGCTGTACGCGAGGGGCGGCCAATAAGATGTGCACGGGTTGGCAGCCGAAGATGTGTGCGGGTGGCTGAACAAGATAGTGCAGGTGGCGGCCTCGTGATGGTGTGTGCGCACACGCGCAGGGGCTTCGGGGGTACGGGGAGGAGCACGCCCGAGCACGGTGAAGTCAAACGCCCCTCCCGGTGTCTGCCCTGCAATAGCGCTGTGTTCCTGCTCTCCTCCGCTGGAACCTGCTTCGCTGCGATCCTCTGCGAGGGAAAGGGTCGGCTGCCACTATATCAATCATACTATGAATGTACAGAAATAATAAAAAAAAAGTGAAAACATTGAAAACGGAAAAAATAAATAAGGTAGAAACAAAAAGGGGGGGGGGATAGGGAAGGGAGGTAGCAAAGAGGTGGATGAATGCCCCCCAAAAGTATTGCCTTTGTGCACGTACGCTCTCCCAAGCTCGGCGCTTGGGGAGACAAACAAAATTGACTTTGAAGTGCGCTCAGCAGAAGTCAATGCACACATACAGCCACACACAAACACACACAGACACACACACACAGACACACACACACACACACACACACACACATACAGCCACACACAGACACACACACACACACACAAACACACACAAATAGCCCCGATCCACGCTTGCAAAATGATGCAGGACACCCTGCGCTCAGGCTTGGAGAGTTGGTGATGTCACCGCTCTCAGCGGCAGCGTGGACGCAGCCTAATTTTGCAAGCGCGAGCTGTTGAAATATGTAAGTATTTATAGACATATTTGGATTTATATTGTATACCGTTTAATAAAGGTTTTTTTTTTTTTTCATGTGATTTTGATTACGTCAGGCAGGGGGGGCCCGAGAAATTTTATGGATGAAAAGGGGGGCTCGGCATAAAAAGTTTGCTCACCCCTGCACTAAGCTGCGCTTTCAGACTGGTGGCATCTGCAAGAGTCTCTGGTAGGTTGTTCCAGTTTTGGGGTGCACGGTAAGGCCGTGATTATACCCGAAGCGGGCGGAGCGCAGAACGTTGTGCGCCACCAAAACAAATAAAAGTTTTCCTATGAGCGCACACTAAGAATGGGTGACCAACGAGGCGGCCAAGTGCGCAAATTTTCGAACAGATCCAAGAATTTTATTTTCTGGAGCGATGGCCGCATCATGTGAGCGGTTCAGCCAATGAGTGTGAACCACTCACGTGACATCATGGCCTCGCCTCCCGATGCCTCCTGCCTGCAGTGCAAGTTTCGGGCAGCGCATCGCACAGAGGTAGCGCGCGTGTCACGCCGCCGGTGGTATAATGAAGGCCTATGAGGAGGAGCGGCCGGATACTTTGTTGAACCTTAGGACCATGAGCAGTCTGTTAGAGTCTGATCTCAGATGATAAGTGCTGCACGTGGTAGGGGTGAGGAGCTTGTTCAGGTAGCTGGGTAGCTTGCCGAGAAAGTATTTGAAGGCAAGACAGGAAAGATGAACTTTGCGCCTAGACTCTAGTGATGACCAATCTAGTTCTTTGAGCATTTCGCAGTGATGTGTGTTGTCGTTGCATTGGAGGACAAAGCGACATATTGAATTGTAGAGGGTATCAAGGTTGCTAAGGTGGGTTTGGGGTGCTGTGCCATATACTACAGTATGTCCCATAGTCGATAATTGGCATTGGCTTCTGCTGTGTGATATAGTGCGTGTGTTCACGTCTGATTTAGTCTCTGCAGGGCAGACTTTTCCTAGCTTCAAAACGAAGCCGGTTGCTCTGGTATTCGTGACAGCAACTTTGAAAAGTCCGCCCTAGCTTCATCGACACAAGTCACTAGATCGTCTGGTTCTCTGACTGGGTTTTCTCCTTACATACCCTCCACTGTTCTATGTTCAGCATGGAGGAAGGAGCGACCAATTGGAGCATGGGAAACCCTGCCGCCAACCGATAAGAATAGGGGCTCGTCCTTTGACTGACGCCAGAGGAGGGGACGGGCTAAGCCGGCTCGGGATGACCCGTGGGCGGGACATACGGATTGACCAATGGGAAAACGCGCCGACATTTTGCTGCTTCCCCTAGTCAACCCATTGCCACCTACTAGGCAGACTCCACTGAGTCTGGCAGATCAGAGTGTCCTCCCCGCAGGGGGTCTCTGTTCTCCGGACCCAGTACTAAGCCCTGCCCTGGCCACTTCACACCCCGACACCTCTCAACATCCCTTCTCCTCTCTGATGTCTATGCAGACTTCCCGGCACCTATATGGATGCCTGAGCTGGCTGAATAGACATTTATAGTAAAAGCACAAATGAAATAAAACATACTTTAATACATAGGATAACTTGGGCAGACTCATAGCTGTAAGGGAAATAGGACTGGGATATCTGGGCTTGAAAATCAGGAGTCACTGGGCAGCCCTGGTGTAATTCAACCCACGTACTGGCAAATCATGCCTGCACGCCAGGGAGAATTAGGAGACTACTGATATCTTTGCCCCCCCAAACTCCTGCAAACAACATGATTGCATTTCTACCCAAATATCTCACCTAAAACTTACATATAGAACGTTTCATGAGTCTTAGGCTCAGGGAACATGAAAAGTGGAAACGAAGCAAAAGGAAAAAGCAGGCACTAATACTCCGGAAAGTAAAGAAATGTTGAATGAAATCCAGGAGAGCGTGTGCCCATAAAGACTATTTTAATGGAAACCACAAAAAAAATACAGCTACATTACGGGGTACACAAACCCCCACCAACGCGGCTCGAAACGCGTTGGTGGGGGTCTGTGTACCCCGTAATGTAGCTGTATTTTTTTTGTGGTTTCCATTAAAATAGTCTTTTTTTATGGGCACACGCTCTCCTGGATTTCATTCAACATTTCTTTACTTTCCTGAGTATTAGTGCCTGCTTTTTCCTTTTGCTTCGTGTCAAATCATCCAGAAAAAACAGAAGCACACCCCCTACTGTGAAAGAAGAAACCTGCACAGCCAAAAGGACATTACCAACTCTAACTGTGAGTTATTTTATCACAAGCACATTCTCCATTCTGACATTATATGCTGGGACACTTTATTGTGTGCCCCCTTACTACAGTGCTCGTGGGGGCCCTAGCCCACTAGTCAGATTACAATGGAGCAGTGATTAATACATGATTGTTCTGTGTCCTATGGATTGGCTATCCCTTATCCATTATCCAGGGGGTTTTCATTTCGGGAATCATTATATACATTTATTGAACTTTACAATTGTTGTACTACATATTTTGAGGCTTTTTTTCAGAGCACCACACATTTTTTCCATTTTTCTATGAATAGTGGAAAGGCAGGGGACACTTTAACGTTCACATGTTATAATGCCTGGCCCCTGGCTTATGGTGCCAGGTAGCTGCCAGGGGCCCACCGTTCCAGTGGTGACCTTTATTGTATAGCCTGGTTACCCCCTTTATTGTATAGCCTGGTTACCCCCTTTATCGTATAGCCTGGCACCCCCTTTGGAGGGAAGTATTATGGGAAATGGGGGGGTCCCAGAGTTGAAATGAATGCGGTTCAGCTTGGGGAGACCCTCTGCTTCAATCCTGTTTTAAAAAAATTATTTTTTATAAAAAGCGAGTGACTTGCTCCTTCAGAATACTGATTTTCATGTTCGGTTAAAGCCTTACTTCACAAATGTAGTAAAGTGCTTTAAAACATTTTTTTGATTTCAACCTTCCCCAGCGATCTCATCTGTCTATCTAAACCTTGTGTCGCCCTGCTCCTTACTTCCCTTCTCCTTTCCCACTCAACCTGTCTTCACCAACCTACTAACACTTCTCTACCTCCTTTGATACCTAACCTACCAAGTCCTACTTCACGTCCCCCTTCACTCCACTTCCAGTCACCACTCCCACTATCTAACTTGCACATTTCTATAGCTTTCTGATTTCCTCACTTCTCCACATTTATTCTTCTTTCTTTCTAGCTCCCTACTTCCTCTCCTCCTTGCTCTCCCCTCTACCACTTCCTTACTACTTGCTGCATCCCTACCCCACTTTAAATTCAAGTCTACTTCCTTACTCCTTCTTATAGTATTGTCTCCTTAAATGTCTCCACTTCGGCTTATTTCCTCTCATCTACTTGCTTTTATCCTCTTACTAACTCCCTCTCTATCACTCACCCTGCCCTTACTCGCTTAATGGTTCTGCCGCTACGGCGCTATACTAATTCCCTTCCCGTATGTCTTTCTATTCTTCCCAGACTCAAAATTCAAAAAGCCCGCGTCGGGCCGGTGAGGTGACTAATCCAGGCCTGCGCGGGTCATCCGGCGCATTCTGGACGCCTTGATGGGCTTACGGCTGTCCTTGGTCTTGCTGGTGACGTCATCTGGTCGCGCCGGTGGGAGCTGGTTCCGCGCCACCTCCAAGATGGCGCCGCTCCTTCCGGGGCACAGCTGTGACGCGTATCCGGGGGGCGGCCATTTTGGAAGACGTCTCTCACCAGTGCGGAGGTGCGTGCGCCCGCTCCTGTTTCCCGCTCACCGCTCTCTTCCTGCTCCTGCGGTTCACTGTGGATTCCCGCCTTCTAGAGCTGCTTCGCCATCTTGTGTCGGGGGCCGCCATCATCAGAAAGGTAGGCTGCAAATTTTCTCACCAGGGATTCAGTTTCAGCGCAGGTTGCTTGATCACTGAACATCTGTAGTTGGGGTGTCGGGGATCACCGCTTTTTCACTCGGGGGTGAGTTTCTTTATTTGGTGACAGCTTCACCATGGCCGGGGACCAGACCTCAAGTAGGGGGACGAGAACTGGAGGAGAAGCAAAGAAACACAGGTTGCTGAGGCCATGACACCGAGGGATTAGCCTGATACACTACAGGGGTGAACAAAGCCGGGACAGACTCTGGTTATGCATAGTATATGTTAGGTTTTATTAATTCAAGCTCAGGAAGAGCGAGGCAGGAGTGGGGGGGAGTGACCTGCTTCAAAAATCCGCATGGGCCACGCACTAGGGGGGAGGAGGGTGGATCTCCTGGGCCCTAGTGAAGTCCTTTGGGACTGGACGCGGTGGGTGAGTGAACTTCATCCCACGTTTCCTCCGGACGGTTGGAGAGGAGTCCAGCTTCCCAAAGGCGGTGATCTCGTCAAGGAGGCGACGTCGCCGAGACGACGAGAATTCTACTGTCTTTTGTCTTGTCTAGTGTTTGTTGTGTCCCCCCAGGTGTACCCTCTTGTGTGCTCCCCCTTGTGTATTGCTGTAGGTGGTGAAGTGAGGTATTGCAGTTCGAGAAGAAGAGGAGGTCGGGATTCTGGTCCAGGTGCATCAATCAAGAACAGATATCGGCAGCAAAGTCATCTCATACTCTTAAATGAGTAAGGAACTCAGGCTAGTATCACATAACATTAAGGGGTTTAACAGCCCGGTTAAACGCAGAATCGCCTTCCGAGATTATAAGCGTAAAGGGGCAGAAATTCTGTTTCTGCAAGAAACACACTTCTCTCAAGACAACTACCCCAAATTCCTGGATAAGGACTACCCAACACACTTTTTGTCTTCCGCGAAAGTCAAAAAAAAAAGGGGTGGCCATACTAATTCATAAAAGAATACCGTTCGTACCCGATAGGACTTTCAAAGATAAAGAGGGCAGATTCCTCATAGTAAGAGGTGCAATCCAAGGGTTCCCAATTACTCTAGCAACAATATATGCCCCTAATGAGACGGCCCCAGGTTTTTTCTCTACCTTCTTTGGGAAACTCAACAAAGTGGCCAGAGGTAATATCATTGTCGCTGGAGACTTGAACAGGGCACTACGGGAGGACCTTGACAGATGTTCATCCACTAATATTACACACAGATCTGACATACTAACAATTAAAAAAGGGTTACGTGACTGCCAACTACTCGACATCTGGAGGGAACAACACCAGAGACTGAGAGAATACACCTTCTACTCACACCCACATGACACATATAGCAGGATAGATTACTTCCTTGTATCCAACAGAATGGTCCCTGGGGTCTCTCACACCGAGATCCATGATATTTCATGGTCCGACCATGCATCTATAGAGCTGCGGTGCACACTAATCCCACTAGACAGACCTAGAGCGAACTGGAAACTAAATGAAATCTTGCTGAAAATCCCAGCCCTACAGGTGGAAATTGGGGAAAAGATCACACAATACTTCGAGGAGAATGAGGGGAGTGTGGCTACGCACTCCAGACTGTGGGAGGCCCATAAGGCTACCCTCAGGGGGGTCATTATGAATGTGGCCGCTAAACGGAAAAGAGAACGGGAGAGAAAAATTTTGAAGCTAGAGGAACAGCTAGCGGAGCTTTCCTCCCTCCACAAAAAAATAAGAATGCCCACACGTTAACTCAAATACTAGCCACTAAAACTAGTCTTAACCTCCTCCTCTCCGCCCAGGCCGAGAAGGAATTGACCTGGTCCAAGCGGAAATTTTATGAAAAAGCTAACAAGCCGGACACACTACTTGCCAATAAGCTAAAAAACAAGCTTCCAAACTATCACATTCACGCAATTCGAAACCAAGATGGGGACCTTACTTCCATCCCAGCGAACATAGCAGGGGAATTCAAAAAGTATTACGAAATATTATACAATGGAGATAAGGTAACCCATAATCCGAAAACAAAGGTGGATTTACGGACCTTCTTAAAAGAGGCACATTTACCCATTTTGAAGAGATGCGACAGGGAGGCACTCCAGTCGGACTTCACGATGGAGGAACTCTCTGGGGTCATCAAAGCACTAAAACCGGCTAAAGCCCCAGGGCCAGATGGCTTTTCGAACTTATATTACAAGAAATATTTAAAAATTCTAGCCCCCCACATGTTAAAGTTATTCAATGAAATCTTAGCAGGGGCCTCATTCCCAGCACAAATGCTCCAAGCCTCAATATCGGTGATCCATAAACCCGGAAAGGACCCGGCAGACTGTAAGAGCTACCGGCCCATTTCACTGATTAACTTGGACCTCAAAATATACTCTAAACTTATAGCCAACAGGGTGGGTAGTGTTCTTCCCGGGTTAATTCACACGGATCAAGTAGGGTTTATCGGAGGTAGACAAGCGGCAGATAACACCAGGAGAATTATTGACCTAATTGATCTGGCCCAAAAAGAAAAAATTCACTCCATGGTGTTAAGTCTGGACGCTGAGAAAGCCTTCGATAGAATAGATTGGCCCTACCTATCGGAAACACTGAGAGCATTTGGCTTTGAGGGACGCCTCCTGCAGGCCATCCTGGCGTTGTATAAAAACCCAACAGCAAGAGTGAGATATCAAGGTTTCCCCACAGAACAGTTTGAAATCAAAAGCGGAACACGTCAAGGATGCCCGCTGTCGCCACTACTGTTCGCCTTATGTATAGAGCCTTTGGCGGCACACATCAGAAATAACCCAGATATCTCTGGTATCCCTGTGGGAGACCAAATGCACAAAGCCGCTCTATATGCGGACGATGTCATTCTCACAATAGCCAAATCTCTCACATCTCTCCCAAATGTATTCAACATACTGGGCAAATTTAACCAAATTTCGGGATTTAAGATCAATCAGTCTAAATCAGAAGCCCTCAATATTAATCTACCAAAAGAAGTCGAAAAACTGATTGACCTTAATTTTCAGTTCAAATGGCAACCCTCCGCTATCAAATATTTAGGGGTTTATCTCACAAGGGAGTACAAAACTTTATATAAAGCAAATTTCCCCAAGATCATAAAGACGCTGGGGGAGGATCTCCGAACCTGGATGAAGGGGAGCATCTCATGGATTGGGAGGATACATAGCGTGAAAATGAATCTCCTCCCAAAGATGCTATATCTTTTCCAGAGTCTCCCTATCCCTTTGGTGCAGGCGGACATCCTCTCCCTCCAGTCAAAAATTATGAAATTTATTTGGAACGGGAAAAACCCAAGAATTGCTAAAGGAATATTAAAACGTCCCACATCATGCGGAGGGTGAGCGGTGCCTTGCTTGCAGGCCTACTATAAAGCAGCCCAATTAGGGCAGATTTTCCAATGGCACACAGACCCAAGCCTACGGAGATGGGTTGAGTTGGAGAAGAGATGCTGTGCACCAATTGAAATCCGAAATTTAATCTGGCTACCCAGAGAAGGGGTACGCAAAATGAACAATCCGCTGCAGACCATGGTCAATTCATTAAAAGTTTGGGAGGCCACGAAATTCAAATGTAATTTGACTACCAAAACATCATTAATGACACCAATAGTGGGCAACCCAGACTTCGCTCCGGGCCTGAATAGCAAAAATTTCTTGATATGGACTCAGAAGGGGTTCTCCCGTCTAAAAGATCTGGAGGGCATAACGACCATACAAACATTTGACCAAATTAAATCCTCTAAGAATATCCCAAACAGCAAATTTTTTAGGTACCTCCAGATCAGAGATTTCTACAATAAAACGCCAATTCGACCGGCGCGAACAAATTTCGAGCAGCTGTGTTCCAGAGATACGGACACTAGGGGACTCACATCTAGAATGTACAGGGAAGTGATCTGCCAGAAGTCGCCCATTGACAACAAACTGAGTTACATGAGACACTGGGAATCAGACCTAGGAGAGACTTTAGAGGACGACGAATGGGACAGAATTATACAGGTGGCGGCGAAAAGCTCAATCTGCACCACATTAAAGGAGAACGCATATAAAGTCCTTATGAGGTGGTATTACACTCCGACGCGCTTAGCGAAATTTGTAAAAGGCTACTCCCCTCTCTGCCCTAAACAGTGTGGGGAAGCAGCAGACCTCCGACATATGCTGTGGTCTTGCACTAAGGGGGCCCCTATTTGGGAACAAATCAGAGATTGGATTCAGCGGATTCTCGATTTGGAGATCCCCCTGGACCCGTGGCTGTTCCTATTGGGCATGCGGATCCAGGGTCTGTCAAATGCGTCGCATAAATTAATCGCGCATTTTGCTACAGCCACAAGATGTGAGATCGCAGCATTATGGAAACAGCAGGAGATACCAATTATCCCTAAGATCAAAAACAGAATTTGGCATGTCTGCCGGATGGAACAATTAACGAGTTTAGTTAATGACTCCGGCACAAATTTTCTAAAGGTCTGGGATCCATGGTTGACCCAGGTAAACATCCCAGGAGTGGACGCCACCTCAATCTTGCACTAATTAAACTAGGTGCGTTCTCCTTTAAGGGCAGATTAGACAACACGACTCAGCGACGCACAGTTAGCAGACCTTCATGTAGTCATAGAATAGGGAAAAACAAATAAAAGAAAGAAACCTCAGAAGAACCTGTCCCAGTTAAAACCCTTAGCTATTGCCTAAAAAGTTGAACAAGAGATATCTAAAAAACTGCACGCGAATCCGCTTTTAATGCTGTCTGAGCGTGGCTCCCGATTTAAAATCATCTCCAAGGTTTTATTTTTATATAATATTCAATGCATTATTGCTAACAGACACACGCTGATACACATATATACACACACCCCTACACCATGCGGGAATTGAACCCATGATCTTTCATATGCTGGTGCAATTCTCTAGCTGCTACACCACAGTGTTGGTGTGATGAATCTGACTCTATAAACAAACGTAACATCTACTGCACAGTGCAGTCCATGGGTGATCAGGGTTCAATTCCCGCATGTGTATTATATAAAATGTATTCACTGTTGGGCTGTCATTGATCAGAGAAGGGTCATGTGACCCTCCTGCGCTCAAAAGTCAGTTAAATTGAAAGCTTGGGAGAGCGTATGTAAGCGCCTCGGAGCCTGATGAAGTGGAGAGAGCTGCAGATGCCGGGTAAGTCCTCGCAGAACCGTTCTTCCTGATTGCGCCGACCATTTCGCGATCCTGGTTATAACGTGCTCATTATGTGGACCAAGAGCACCGCGTTATAATGGGATTCAGCTGTATTAAGGGTTTCATATTTTTTTTTTTCATTTACAAACCTACTTTACATCCCTATCATTAAAATATATATATATATATATATATACACACACACACACACACACACACACACACACACACACACACACACACACACACACACACACACACACACACAGTTAGGTCCGGAAATAATTGGACACTGACAGAATTTTCATAATTTCATCAACTGAGATGCAATAGAAGTGTAGACTTTCAGCTTTAATTCAAGGGGTTGAACAAAAATATCGTATGAAACGTTTAGGAATTGCAACCATTTTCATACACAGTCCCCTTATTTCAGGGGCTCAAATGTAATTGGACAAATTAACACAATCATAAATAAAATGTTAATTTTTAATACTTTGTCGAGAATCCTTTGCAGGCAATGACTGAAGTCTGGAACGCATGGACATCACCAAACGCTGGGTTTCCTCCTTTGTGATGCTTTGCCAGGCCTTTACTGCAGCTGTCTTCAGTTGTTGTTTGTTCGTGAGTCTTTCTGCATTAAGTTTTGTCTTCAGCAAGTGAAATGCATGCTCGATCGGGTTGAGATCAGGTGATTGACTCGGCCATTGCAGAATATTTCACTTCTTTGCCTTAAAAACATCCTGGGTTTCTTTCGCAGTATGTTTTGGGTCATTGTCCATCTGTAAAGTGAAGCGCCGTCCAATCAACTTCACTGAATTTGGCTGAATCTGAGCAGACAATATATCCCTATACACTTCAGAATTCATCCGGCTGCTTCTGTCTTCGTTCACATCATCAAAAACCACTAGTGACCCAGTGCCATTGTAAACCATGCATGCCCATGCCATCACTGCCTCCACCGTGTTTTTCAGATGATGTGGTACACAGCAACTCTCTTTTTTAGATGTCCTCATTACACAGACTAATGGGGAGTTACATACTGATCTTTTTAGAAAGGATACATACAGAAATGCCATTTTAAGGGCAGATAACCATCATCCTCCTTCTCTTATTGATGCATTACCTTTTTCACAGAAAGTCCGGGTCTGCAAAATCACGAGCAGGAAGGATAATATTGAACCAGCTATTGGAGAACTACGTAGTAGATTCCTGGCTAGGGGATATCCTCCTGCTGTGTTAGACCGGGCACTGGATAAAGAGGTAAGTGCTACCAAAAATAAGAAGGAGGACAGGCTTGTATTTACCACTACGTACAGTCATAAGCGAAGCAGAGGAAAAGACCTCCCAGCCCGACGCTACAAGCCTGGTAGACAGCGTGTATCACGCGCAGGCTGTATTAACCCCCAGCACATCGGAGACCAACCATGTAGGAATAAGCACTGTAGCTGTGATGAATCCTTGATCACATTGAACGGGAAAACACTGGACACGATGGGCCCTTGGTCCCTCTAAGGATTCATTTTGCTGGGGGTTAATACAGCATGCGCGTGATACACGCTATCTACCAGGATTGTAACATTGGGCTGGGAGGTCTTTTCCTCTGCTTCGCATATTGCTGGTTTGGCCACGGCTGCTCAGCCTGGAATTAAGACTTTCATTATTGACATTATAAGAAGAGGCTTATACCCCGTGAATATGTATGTAATCACTTCATTGGTGATTTGAGAACTGGAGTGCTATCGTTATTTTTTTTTCTAACCATTTATTTATTTATTTTTTGTGGCATCTATTTATTCACATTTTTTCTTTCTGTGGAACATTTTTTTTTATTTCTCTGGAGTGAGTATTCGTGCTATTCCTATCCTGTGTGTTTTTTATTATGGAAGATTATGTAGAAGTGGAGGATGAGGAAGGGGTTACTGATACCTATGCCTTTAACTGTGGAGACGACACTCACCGTCAGAGGAGGGCAGAGTCAGTTTTTGATGAAGGTGCTAATTTCATCTGTGAAGAGCCTGCTGACTTAATTACCCACTTCCTTACATTGGAAAAACTGTTATCACAGGACATTAGGTATTGGTGGGACATTACCACTCTTGAGAACTATGCTAGAGTTAAAAGGATTCCGTGAGGCTTACGCTTGAAAAAGGTACCGTCCTTTGGCTTTATTAATAAAGATTTTGAGAATGACTGGAAAGCCATATTAGATCATTGCTCATTTAAGCTAATCAAATTGATCATTAAGTATAAGCTAAATTAAAAAAAAGAAAGTGAGAGCCAATGTGAAAGTCCTACAGGATAAATTGAAAGGTTGCAGAAAAATGGAGAATTTTATTAAATATGACCAAACACTTTTAAGCAACGTGGGTGCTATGGAAAAGTCTCTAATGATTAAGAAACAACAAAAGTTTGTTAGGGACAAGATAGACTCTGAGAAGCAGCAAGTTTATATACTGTATGGCAACGCTACACTACAAACGCACAAAAGCCACAACCAAAATCTGGTTCTAAATATCAGAATAATAAAAAACAACGCTTCCGGTTTTGAGTCAGATGGTTATGACTATGAGAGTCGTTCACTAGGCGTTTCCTTTTGTGATGATGATGATAATTGGCGAGTTAGATCTACCTCCCCTGAAACCGACTCTTCACAAAAATCTGTTATGATGCCCTCTCGGAAAGAAGATAAACATTCATACTCCTTGTTTCAAAAGGAGTCAAAAAATGAAAGAGGACAAGGAGATCATCAAAGAAGAGAAGGGGGGAGGGGGATCTGGGGGATCGAGCAAAAGAAAGAAATATGCATAGGAGAAGTTGTGGGTAATGTTATCAACATTTCACATAAGACTCTTACAGATGACCAGATTGCGGTTCTAAATAGAGGTTTAAATTTTGCCCCATACCAAGATTTTAATTTATTCAATACCATCATTGATCTCCAAAAATTCATTCGCAAATTGTCTCTTAAAAAATATTTTAATAGAAAAGGGACAACAGAGGTTCCACTATATTCCACTGATAGAGGTCTAGCTGAGAATGTTGATGGTATTGATGTTTCAATGGAGAATTTGGATTTGCATTCATTTCGTGAACAATGTGCTTTATCAGATCTTAGAGATTTTTATGATGAACAAAATCAGGATTTGGAGCCTGAGATCCCTTCCTCATTCAGCTTCTTTGGGCAATTACACTCAGGTCTTAAGAAGAAATCAACCTTTTGCCCTCAAATTTTTAACAATCATAATATTAAGACCTTTGAGAAGCTGGTTGAGAGGGATCTCAGGTTATTGGCTAGGGGTATTGTACCCCGGGGGGTTCCCTCTTTAAATAAAACGAATCTGTCAGATATTGACTTCCAGGAGATGATTGCCCTCAGGGAAGATAGGTCTATTACAATCAAAAAGGCTGATAAGGGAGGGGCCATTGTGGTGCCCTCTTCTTCAGATTATCAGGCAGAGGCACTTAGATTACTTGAGGATGTTGAATCTTATACAAAATTGACATGATCCCACATGTGAGTTTTTACACCTTTTGAAAGAGATTCTTGAAGAAGGAAAGGCCCTATTTGTACTTAACACAAAGGAATATGAGTTTCTCTACAATGCCTCACCGATTGTGCCCATCTTCCACCATCTCCCAAAGATCCATAAGTCACTGGTCCGCCCTCCTGGGCGGCCCATTGTGGCCAGTATTGGATCTTTGGGAGATGGGTTATCACGCTACATTGATGGTTTTTTACAGCCACTGGTAAAAAATCTGCCTTCTTTTCTGAGAGATTCTATGGATCTTTTATCCGCTATAAAAAATGTTATGATAGAAAAAATTAAACTAAACATATACTAAGCGCTTAACCTATTAGCCTAACTTAACAATACACGATAATGATGGATAAGTGCTCTAAATGTTGGAATTCCCTTACAAAGATACAACAATAAACTAGTGAATTCTACAGACTAATATACAAACTGAGAAGACGGCTGCATAAGGATTGAAAAACCACAAACCTATCCACAAGGTAAGTACAACAATAGCTTAAAAACAAAAATAAAACAAACAATGAAAGAAAACAGAAATAGTCCTTGGCGCACTATCTGGTATATAAACCTGCAGAAAAATGAAGTCCAAAGATCTTGGTAGTGAGGATTGTTGGTCCGGAATCCAATCGTACTCAAAGTCCTCTGCCCCCATAATTATTTTTCTTTTGATGCACAATTTTATCTTCAAACACGGGGTACTGCTATGGGGACGTCATTTGCCCCCTCTTATGCTAATTTGTTTATGGGTCTTTGGGAATCCACACACATTTTCGGTGCTGATAATTCTTTTCGTCATCAGATTATGGGGCCTATGCAGAGAGCAGCGCTATTTCGAAATTCGCCATTTTTTGGAGAAAATCGCGCAGAAAGCAGCAGAAAATGGCGAGTTCCGAAAAACGCGCCAATTTTTCTTTTCTATTTGTAAAACTCGCCTCGCGGCTGGCGAGAACCTCAATCTCGCCAGTTTTAAAAATATCCGTATGCAGAGAGGCGCGAACGGCATCTAGCGGCTGTTCGCGCCAATAAAATGGCGCGATTGTCTCCGTTTTGCCTCGCCAAAAAAAACTGCCGCTCGCGGCCATTGCAAAGGGAAAAAAAAAGGCGCGAATTTGTTTTTACACATTTCTGAAGCGCGCATCTCGCCAATTTAAACTCGCCACACGCATCCATGTTAAACATAGCAGAATTCGCACTTTTCTGCATATGGAGATTAAAACTCTCCAAAAAAACTACTTTTTAATAAATTCGCCAATTTTAAAATTCGCTGCTCTCTGCATAGGCCCCTATTTTCTATAAACGGTATATTGACGATTTGATTATGATTTGGGATGGGGATTTATTATCACTGCATGCCTTTATTCATACACTTAATACTAATTCTTTAAATCTTAAATTTACTTATGAAGAACACATGAATCACATCAATTATTTAGACATTACTTTATTTATTGACACGACAGGCACTATTCAAACGGACATTTTTAGAAAGCCTCATTCACGTAATACTTTATTGGAAGCAGACAGCAGTCATTCTAAATCATTCATTCGAAGTATACCCAAGGCTGAATTCCTTCGACTAAGACGGCTTTGTTCAAATGACGATTTATTTGAGCATCAAGCAGAGGAATTAAAAACTCGATTTGCTCAAAGAAAATATAATCACACTGATATTGAAGCAGCATATCTGTGTGTCAAATCTACAAACAGGATCGATTTGTTATCGAACTCGTCTGTGAAGTTCAAGAAGAAACATGAATTGGATCGAGTGACGTCTGCTCTATTTGTCACCCAGTTTAGTCGCCAGGCTGAACAGATTCGTTCTATCATTTATAAACATTGGGGGACCCTCACTCTTGATAAGGACCTACATAGTTCAGTTAACCAGGGTCCAGCCATTACTTTTAGAAAATCCAAATCCTTATCTGACTATCTTTCTCCAAGATTGTTTGACTCTAAGAAGTCTAACAAATCTGTTAAAATAAAAGGTTTTTTTAAATGTGGAAAATGTTGCGTTTGCTGCTATGCGAAACCAATTAAGTCTATTAAGACTATTTATTCTAAAAAGAACTATAGGATCCCATCCTTTATTAATTGTGACTCACAATTTGTCATATACTTTCTTACCTGTGGCTGTGGCCAAGGGTACGTGGGCCGCACTATATGCCCTGTTAAAAACAGAATCATGGAGCATATACGTTCCATTAAAAGAAAAGATTTCATGTTACCAGTTTCAAAACATTTTACTGACTGTCCTTCAGGAGGTCTATCAAATGTTAATTTTTCTGCTGTAGAACTGGTGTCCATGCCCATGAGAGGGGGTGATAGATTAAAGCTCCTCAACCAGCGGGAGATGTTTTGGATCCATTCTTTGGATACATTATCCCCTGCAGGAATTAATACAGAATGGGATCTAAAACATTTTTTATGAACATTTTGTATGAGTATTCTTGCTATGCTTCCGTCTCACGATGTCAATAATGATTGTCTGTTTATTAAGTTATTTATTAATGTCATTTTTTTCTGCTTTCTAGTGATCAAATAAGATATATATTTATTAATTAATTCAATTGTCCTACATTTTCTTTTGGCATCTATTCTTCTTTATTATTTATTATTTGTTTTCCTTTTTCTAACTATATATTTACTTTTTTCTAGAATAATATTGTGTTTTACATATGTCCTTTAAACCATATCTATTGTGTCTAGGAGTTTGATGATATACCATTCATATGCCATCTTATGATATTAAAATTAACAAATCAATGGGTTAAATATACATTGAATATTCACTATAGATTTGGACATGTGTATGTTTATGTTTCCACAGTTGATATATATGTGTTATTGATATTTCTTTTGTATGTGATTGGTCTTTTTTATTATTTTTTTACCTGTTTATTCCCTCTATGTGGATCTCTTCCCTCTGAGCATTACGCCCCTTTCCTGTGTTTCATTTCACAGGGAATTTGTGTCCTGGGGGTTTGTGTTTACCTGGACACAGGTGGGCGGTGCTTTTGAGGGTGTAAACCATATAAGAGTTTGATTAAGACCAGTGAAACTACTCTTTGATAAAGCGCACCATGCGAGAGGTTTCTCTTTTTAATTAGTTATGTCCCAATAAATAATTTATTTTTTCTATTAGCCTCCAGTTCTTTTTTTCATAGTTGTGATCCAAGTCTTTTCCTTCCTGCTTACTACGTACAGTCAAGCTGGTGGTTTTATTAAATCTACCAGTCTTAAACACTGGCATATTCTGCAAAATGATGATATATTATCTGAAAGTTGCTGTGTACCACCAATGGTGGCATTCAAAAGAGGGAGGAATCTGGCGGATAGCCTGATACATGCAGATAATGAGGGTAACTACAGAACTCCTCATTTTCTGGAGGGTGGCAGACCGGGTAACTTTAGATGCATGAGCTGCTCGGTCTGTAACAGTCTGACTACCGGTAGTCAATTCAGTCACCCCCCAAAGCGGGAGAATCATAAAAATTAAAAATAGACGCCCCACAGCGTGTGCTCCGCTGCTACAGAGACTGGAACAGTGAGAGACATTATTGCTTGGCACGGCGAATTGGCTGTACTGCTGTTCAGCTGAACTGGAGACCTCCTAAGTACTACCTTGAGGCTGAGGGCTGTACTAACAGCTAACCGATTGGAAGACCACCCAGGCCCTACCCCGAGGCTGAGGGATTGAGGAGAGAGCCACGACATCTCTATTGGCGCCCGTTGGTGCTTGGGTAACATTAACCCTGAAATTATTGTTTTTTCTATCTAAATGTACGCTTAATACTCACCTATATTTTGTGGTTACTAATATAATTTTTAATGCACTATGAGCGTTGTGCGCTGTGTTTTTTTGTATTTCTGTTTGCTATTAGGGGGTATTTGAGCCATCCCTGGTGCCACAGCTGCAGACGTTCCATATACTCTACGTGTTTAAAGGTCACCTCTTTTTGTACATCACTATATCACCTCACTTTTATTGATTGTAGTAGCGCACTATATCTTTTCACATTTTCTCACTCCAGATAGGGAGACTTTCTTATTGAGACGTGAAGCATTCTGGATACATGCTTTAAATACCAGCAACGGTATGGGTCTTAATGAGCAACAGAATTTAAAATGCTTCCTTAATAGAAGGTAATTTTTTGTCTTTCTACAGGCATATTTGATCTTGCACCATCCATGGACTCTGCACTTACCTATTGGGAAAATTATCCTTTTTGTGTGGGTTTTTTCCCTTCCCTCCCCCCCCCCCCCCTGGCTGTGTGTACCCATTTCTGACTAGGTATACACACTAGTATATTCTAAATACTGATGTACTGCATATTCTTATGTGGCATTTCACTGTAACTTTGCAGGATTATACTGATGTCATCAGCAGTATACAGTCACATGTTTTTAATAGTATATTGCTGTATTAGTTTTGTGCACATATGCTTTATGAATATTTTGGTGTGTGGTTTATTTACACTTTCAGGGTGATTTATAGGAGTGTGTCATTCCTCCCTGCTCTGACACTGATCCCATGGCGAGGGATACATCTTTGTCCAGCCCTGTGAGTACAGTCTTGATTGGTGCACGCCCCCCCTCTTCCCCCCCCCTGACTGCCGGGTCACGCTGACGTCATCATGGGGGAGTGTTCAGTCTGGGGAGAGGTGTGGCTGTGGCTGCAGTCCTCCAAGACAGCTCTATGCTGTATTGCCAGGGATTTAGACCTAGACGTCTGACGTCACTAGGGGGCGCCATATGGTAGCTCTGACATCACTAGGGGGCGCCATATGGTAGCTCTGACGTCACTAGGGGGCGTCAACATCCTGGTTATGTGGCAGAGCGGGGAGGGGTGAGTATCAGGGGGGTGGTATATATTGTGACTGTTTTCTTGTGTTTGGTAGCCTTCACCTTGAGAAAGGCAGTATTAGACTGCCGAAACGTTGGACTTTATGGCATATTAAACCTCCTTTGAGTAAGACCGTGTGCCTGCTTCTTCTTCTTTGTCCGGCTACAGGAAGGGTCAGGAGACAGGGAGGACAGAGGCAGGAGAACCCCATCTGACTCCGGCCTTGCCTGTCCCTACGAATACAAACATACAACCCCTCACTGAATAACATAGCCCTAATCCCATGTAATAATCCTGGGTGTAAACAAAATAATGGTTTTATGAATATTGTAATGGTTTATTAGGGACCTAGGAGGTGGCTAGTGGGGCTGTTATGTGTATTTTTGTTTATTGTGGGTAGTGGGGGTGGGTGAACGGGGTATTGATCACAAGGATGGGTGTTTAGGCCTACCGTGTGGGGGGCGGGGGTAGCGGGAGGGGTTAACCCCTTCATTACCTTAGCGGTATTAACCACGAAGTTAAAGAAGAGGTTAAGTCATCCTGCAACCCCCTGGCAAGGCCTAAACACCCACCCAGGGCCAAATACCACCTTCACCCACCCCCGCTACCCACAATAAGCCTGTCACGGGTGTATAACCCCTTCATTGCCTTGGCGGTAATGAAGTTGCCTGTAAATGCATTTTTTATGCATCGGATTCATGACGGGGGTCTCTGGTGCTGATATTAATGGATATCAGCTCTGGGACACATGCATGTTATTTTCATCGCAGCTTCACCCCACCTTCTTGCCAACTTTTGTGGCGGGACAATTTGGAGAAGAAACAGCAATTTTAAAGTGGCGATCAGCCGCAATAAGCTTATAGAATAAGCTTATAGAATCAGGGCTTATAGAATTGAGCGTGTTTGAAAAACTGGCGATCAGTGCTGAAAAGTGGCTTATCACCGCGCGTCTGCCGATTTTATTTATTTATTTATTTTCCGGCAAAAAAACCCCGGTTATTTTTGCTCTAATCGCCAGCTTCTCTGGGCTTTCTGAATAGCTGTAGGCTTTTTTGGCGATAAGCTGGTGATAAGTGGCTTATCGCTGCTTACTGCATGAGGGCCTTAGGGAGGATTTGTTCCTGTAAAGTACACCTAGTTTGGCATAGGATTTGGATGTCAGGGTATCAATGTGCATCCCAAATGTTAAATGGGAGTTGAACTATATGCCCAGATATTTCAAACAAGTAACAGGGGCTAGGATGGTATTAGAGCTGGTTTTTATCTGAAGCTCTGTCATTGGCAGCTTTAGCAATTTAGCTCTGGTCCCAAATACCATTGTTACAGTCTTGTCAGTGTTTAAAATCAGTTTGTTTTGGGAAATCCAGTTTCAAGTCTCAAAAAATCAGATTGAAGTATGTGTTCAAGGTCAGAGAGGCGAGGGCTGCGTGCATATAGGATCAGATCCAAGGCCTCTCACAATAACCTGTTAGGAATATTATTTTCTCATCTATCCGACATAAGTATAAAATATACTCTACCAAGACCCCTAATACAGAGTTACCCACCTTATACGGGAGCAGCTGCCAGACGAGTACAGTAAATGTATCTTATTTCTTTTACCACTGGAGGGCAGCGTGGAGTTGCAAGGAGTGGCGCCCGTAAGGACGACGTGCCAGTTAGGCGGAAGGAGACGCGCACACACTTATGTGAAACGGATATTTTTGGGGAGGGATTTAGTAGTCTGAGTGAGAAAATTGATATTTTGTCACAATGGAAAAATGGAAAAATTAACCATTTAAATATGCAGATTTTATCCCACGTTTGGAAATTAGGGATGTTGCCTAAAAATCTGAGAATGCATTAAGTGCCACCCACGGGCTTTAATGAAGCAGCATTTGTGGGATAAAGGGAACAGCATTCTGTATAAAGGTATTTTGGGCTCGATATAAATAATTGAAGCCAAAAACTAATATTAAGTAAATTGAGAATGGAAAAATATTCAGCACAAACGTACAGAATGTGATATTCTGAGAGATCTTACAGATGTTATCAAATCCCACAATGAATATATAGAACGAGTCAAACAAGAATATGCCAATAAAACGTTTAATTGGGAGATACAGGGGCCACAATTCAGGTCAGTTAGCTGGAAGAAGGGAAGCCGGTCAGCCAGAAGAGCAGGTCCTCCGGTCAGCCAGAAGAGCAGGTCAGCCGGTCAGCTCTGAGATCAGCATTACTTATATCCCCTAAACGTTGTCCCCTGCATGTAATGCGCAGAACAGCCTGCACTGCATATACTGTACATGAGATACTTAACCCTTTCTTTTCGCTCGACTCTAATCTGAATGATTTGCTAATTGGTTTGTAATTAGAGAGATATTTGTAGCAGAATCCCATGTATGTTCTTTTTACCTTTTTAGATACCGTTTTGTGTAATAAAAGATATGAGATCAGAGGGGCTTCCTGTTTGCACTCGTGTTTTGGCAGAAGTGTATATGTGACCCTATAAATCTCCCTCACACCTGGCTTGGCAGTGTGACACTAGTGCAGCGACCTGGGGAAGAATCACTGAGCTGTTAGCAATAGATACAACGGATAGAAAAGACACTACACATAGGTTGGATTAAAGAGAGTATTTTATTGAAATAATGAATCTCTTTGCTGGTAGGGGCCTGCAGCACATTGCAGAGCAATATAGTAACACGCAGAGCAATGCACTGCAGGCCCCTCCGGCAGCAAAGGAGTGAAGACCAATGCAGGGTGTATAAAGATCTCACTGATAATTCTTGCACAAAGGGCAGTTTGTTGCTGTGATCCAGAGGAAGGCGAAACATAACCCCTGCTGTGCAATGGGGGAAAAAAATTCCTTCCTGACCCCATTAAATGGCGATCGGAGGGTCCCTGGATCACTGCGCAGTGAGATCAGATGGAGCAGCACAGATCAGCGTTGTTATACACAGGGGCACACTCAGTATATAGAGATGCGGGTGATGGGGCCCTTGTGCCCCTGTGTATAACTCACCTGCTCCCCCATCCCCCTGCATATCTATCCCATTCACCCCTTTTCCTCCCGCATACCTCGCAGGGCCGGCCGGCCATTAGGCGGTCGCCTAGCGCGCAAAGGTCCTAGGGGCGCATTAATAATCATTATTATTTTTTTTCTTATTATTTCTAATTTATTTATCTTTTATTTAAAATTATTATTCTTTTTTTTATCCAGTATTTTGGCGCCCTTTTGTTTTTATTTTGCGTCGCGCTGGGGTGCGGTCGCACCCCCTGCAGTCCCGATAGCTACGCCACTGTTTATTTTATTATTTTATTTATCTTATTCTTTTTTATACAACTGGGGCACAAATTTTAAGTTTCGCCTCGGGCGCATGAAACCCGTGCTCCGGCCCTGCTCCTTGTTCTCTCTCACCCTCTCACGCCCAATATCCCTATCTCCCTCTAGTACCTGCCCCTCCCGCAGCCTTCCTGATCTTATCTGCCTCTCCTGCGGTCAAACCAACTTCTCAGGGCCCCTAGAATACCCCTGTATCTACGCCCTGGCTCCTCTGCTACCTGCTCCCGGCTTCTTCTCCGCCTAAAAAAGGTGAAGCAGCAGATCTGTCCGCACCTCTCGTATTCTCCTACCTGCTCCTGGGGTCTTCTCCTCCGCCTAAAAAAGGTGAAGCAGCAGATCCGGCCACACCTGTCGTATGCTCCTTGGTCATCGTACACCACGTCTGCCTCCTCGGCCGCCTTGTAGCCCACCTCATTGTTCCACTTGACGCCCGCTTTTTCGTATGCCTCGTCGTCCGCCTCGTAGCCCGCCTCGTCGTCTGGTGGCACAAAGGGCACCACCTTCGTGCGTGTCCTGACCTGCAGGAGACATGAAGTGTTTGTAACCAGGGACAGTGATACTCTGTATCGCAAGAGCTCCTGTGCCACTTATACCCCCTCCGCAATACCACGTTATACCGCCCTCCACAGGGCAAATACCCGTTATACCCACCTCCCCAGGCCCAGTACCCAGTTATACAACCCTCCCAAGGCCCAGTACCCTGTTATACACCCCTCCCCAGGCCCAGTACCTGTTATACCCACCTCACCAGGCCCAGTACCCGTTATACCCACCTCACCAGGCCCAGTACCCATTATATACCCCTCCCCAGAAGGTCATGTTTCTATTTATCAAAAATACATTGAGTTACCTCTGGTTTTCAGGCATGTCCTAGGGGAGTTATCACAGAGACACAGAAACGTCGCTGAGTTTGGTGAGTAACTCCCTTAACCTCTCAGCAGTTGAATTCCCCATTAGGCGCTTAACACGTTAAAAACAAGCGTTGCTATTTCTCTGCATGAAGTTGCAGGTAATTGGAAGAGTTACACAGTGACGGCTATTTCATCACTCACCTTCTTCTCCCGAAACGGTCTTTTCTGTCTTATTTCCGGCTTCACATCGGATATCCATATCCATTCTTGGCCTCTGATCTGTATGCAAGACAATGCTTTAAGACAGGGTTGCGCAACCTTTTTCCCCTGCTCCCCCCTCCCCACCTTGTCTCCGACGTTCTGATGTAACGACGTCATGTGATATCACGTTGCTATGGCAATGCCACATCATGTGACGCCACGTTGCTGTCGCCAGAAGCCGCCGGAGACAAGGAAAGGGAACTTATAGAGGACTTGCGCGCGATTTCCGGCATTTAATTTAAATGCTGTGGGGAAGAGCGAGGGGCCACTGTAAGCGCCGAGCCCCTCCTCCCAAGAAAATGTCGCGCCCCTCGATTTGCACACCCCTGCTTTAAGAGATATTCTGGGACCCTCCAACTCCTCCATCGGACCCTTCCTCACACTGACTGACCTTGCAGTGCTCTGCACTGACTTGCACTGACCTGCTATGATGCCTCTCAAAATACCATGCTAACTCATTCTGAACATACATGTGTCCTTTCTACATGTTACTCAGCTTGTATGGGCCACAGACAGCTTTCCCGGGGTCCAGGACTAGTTTCCACCGGGGACCCTCACCCATGGGTCGGCGACCTTGCGAGAACCCACCCCCCCCCCCAACCTGTTTTCTCTTGCACTGCCATAGACTACAACATTTCGGCCTGCTGGTCTTTCTCAGGTAAAGTGGCTAAACCCACTAAATCCAGCAAAGAAAGGCCAGCAGCCAAAACATTGTAGTCTGTGGGACAATAAATTATCTTTTTTTATTCAAATCCGTGTGCCCTTTTCCATCAATCTTATTGTTTACATTGGACGAAATGCCGGTCTTCCCTGAGACTAAGGGGCACTGGTAAAAGTATCACTAATTGTTTTTTTTGGTATGCAGCAAATCCCCATCATTTTTGCGTTCTCTTGCTCTGCCCCAATCTGACACACCACCTTGCTCTCTCACCCCCCTCTTACACTCCCCCATCACCCTTTCCTTCCCCAAAGGTTGTCCTTTAATCAGATCTTACCCAAATTGTCTCCATCTCCCTTGGAAATGTTCTGTCTTTAAGCTGTGCGGCTCCTTTGATCCGAACTTTCTTAGCTGACCCCTTTAGGTTTCGGCTCCGAGGGTCTAAAAAATAAGCGACTCCGAAAAGATGTGAAATATGCACAAGGGTCCTAAAATATTTATCTAATGGGGCTCTGAGGGGGAGACTTAAATACTAGTTAATATAATCTATTTAACTAACAAATATGATCTATTAAACTAAGAAATATAATCTATCAAACTAAATAAATATCTATTAAACTAATAAATAGAATCTATTGTACTAAGAAATATAATCTATTCAACTAAATAAATATAATCTATTTAAAAACAATACAATAAAAAGCTGGAGAAATGATACGTCAACCAAGCCACAGATTTGATGCCAATGAGCGTTGAACTCCTTGCAGATCCACCGTCAGCTGGTTGTGGCAGAAAGTGGTGACATGCAGTAGAACAGAGTGGTTGAGCTGTAACCACGGCAGTCAGGTCAGAAATCAACACAATATTTTTTGAAATTTAGAATGAGAATGTTCAATATGTCACATTCTGGGCTCAGACCTTGAGCCCTGTCACATGTTAGCAGCTTGTGATAATAGAAGATATCCATATACTGAGATGTGATAAGAGACATGAAGGTCATTTAAAACTGGGTCCCATAACCTGCTTTATATGAAGTATCATTTTACACTAATTAGTAGAGATGCTACATTTTGAAAAATAGCGCTTTTGGCGACATTGTTCATTTTCTCTACAAATGATAAATGAAAAAGTTGGATAAAACGTTATATGTGTGTGTGTGTGTGCAATATATATATATATTATATATATTATATCATACTATATGTATATATATTGTCGGTTTTATACACACATACACGTGTGTGTATATGTATGTGTGTGTGTGTGTATATATGTGTGTGCGTGTGTACTGCTGCGGCCAAGTTTATTCGAGCATTTGCCCGTTCTTGGCCGCAGCAGTAGCCTGGCGCGCGCCCGAGAGTGACGGGCGCGCGCCGAAGCAGCGAAAGAGCGCCCTCCGATCGGGGCGCTCTCCCTACCGCTGCCGGGTCCGCCGGGTCCCCCGGAACCCCCTGCCGCTGTCCCGCGATCGCGGGACACCAGGGCTCCCTCGGGGAGCCCCTGGACGCGCGTGCAGGGGGCGCACGCTCCCGAAGACGCGTGACCGCGCGTCATGGGGCGGCCACTAGCAAGCCGGGAAATCTCCCGGCTTGCGGTACCGGCCACACTCGAATAAAGTGTGTCGGTACTGTATATATATGGTATAACCCAGAGGTGCGCAAAGTGGAGGGCGGGAGATTTTTCGGGGGGGGGGGGGGGGAGGCGCACGGGCGGTTGCAGAGGCCCTGCGCACTTCCTCGAGGCATTAAAATTAAATGCCGGGGGATCGCGTGAGGCCTCTGCAATGCTATTACTTACCTTGACTCTGCCGGCGTCACTCGTGTCCATGGCAACGCGGTGTTAAATTACGCCGCGGGGTCATGTGACGTCACCCTCGTCAAATGCCGCTGCCGGTCACGTGACGCCGCATCAAGGTAAGGGAGGGGGGGGGGGGCGCGAGCACCAGCAGAGGGAAGGCAGGGGGGCGAGCTGCAAAAGTTTGTGCTCCCCTGGTATAACCAATAAATAATATAGCTGATATAGCAATTTGGTTGTGGCTAGAGAAAGATTATAGTGGCAGTGAGAATTAGTGGCCAGAATTAATAACTAAAAAGTAGCTGTAATAAAATAATAATAAACACTATGCCTAAACACAATAACAGTCCAGAAACCTAGCTCTAATAGCTATGTTATAACTCAATCATAAAAGAATCCAATTCGGGCATCCTCTGGAGTCCTGGCAGCTCTCTTCGGGGAAACAACCACCTCCTCGATAGATATCTAAACAAAAAAAAAAGAAGAGAAAGCGCCCGCTCCATGTGTAAATTCGGTTTAACAATTTCATTTCCTGGACAAGATAAAAATAACAAACTCACAAACATCCGTTTGGTAAAAGCGTTGTATGAGACAGGCTCGTGCTCCGTGGTAATCCGATGGTCAATCCGGTGTTCAATCCACAGCTCCAGACTTTGGACGATGACCGGGAAACTCGGTAGGCTGCGCCCCTCGCAGTGTGGGTCCTCCGGCAATCTGTAGTATGCAGTTGTGATTCCACTCTGTAATTCCGGTGTCTCGCCTTGTTCGCGTACCAACTTCCCTTCCGGCGTCAAGACGGATAGTGTGGCAATAGCAACGAGAAGAAAGTACCTACGTGTTTCTTCAGCACACGGCTGATTTCATCAGGGGATAATGCTACAACTCAGTCGTAATGGTTTTATAGTCCTACAGTCCAATTGGTAATGGCATAATAGATCACATATGTTACTGATTTTAGATAATAATAGATTCTTTTATGACACACACACACAAACACATATAGATATATATATATATATATATATATATATATATATATATATATATGATGTTATGGTGGAGGAAAACCTCGCTCTTAAACCCCTTGTTGGACAAAGCGTGCTGCCTAGGGATGGGTTAGAATAGCTGGAGGAGTGTATCAAAGAGGATACATCAAAGAAATCCCTTTCGTAGGCGCACCGCAGACCTTTATAGTATATACGGTCAGGGGTGAATGTGGTGGGTGAAGTTAACTTTATTTCATACTGATGTGTCAAACGTGTAGTTAAAACAGTATATAGTATGAAATCTATATACTCGAAATAAAAGATAGACACCTATAGTCTATTTAGTCTCTGCCATGCCTCTCTTTTATTGGTCTATGTATTACTCTATAAGGAATAGATACGCCCTATTGTTATATATATTGTTTTTTCTTTCTAAGCTTCTACAACCCGTGTGCTTTTTTGGGGTTTTAAAATATCCTTGGTATATATAGATGGATGGATATATATCCTTCAGTTATTTTTGGTTTGGGGTAATGTCATCTGATCCCTCGTTTGGGAGGGTTTTGTTCTTTATCATATACTAGCTGAGAGACCGGCGTTGCCCGGGATGTAAATGCGTAATAGGTAGTATTATTTATAAGTCGTGGAACAATAGGTGAGTATTTGTTGTAAAGGTTTCGGGGGGGGGGAGAAAGGGGAGTGGGGGGGGGGAGAAAGGGGAGTGGGGGGGGGAGAAAGGGGAGCGGGGGGGGAGAAAGGGGAGCGGGGGGGAGAAAGGGGGAGCGGGGGGGGGGGGGAGAAAGGGGAGTGGGGGGGGAGAAAGGGGAGCGGGGGGGGGGGAGAAAGGGGAGCGGGGGGGGGGGGGGAGAAAGGGGAGCGGGGGGGGGGGAGAAAGGGGAGCGGGGGGGGAGAAAGGGGGAGCGGGGGGGGGAGAAAGGGGAGCGGAGAAAGGGGAGCGGGGGGGGAGGAAAAGGGGAGCGGGGGGGGGAGAAAGGGGAGCGGGGGGGGGAGAAAGGGGAGCGGGGGGGGGAGAAAGGGGAGCGGGGGGGGGGGAGAAAGGGAGCGGGGGGGGGAGAGAAAGGGGAGCGGGGGGGGGAGAAAGGGGAGCGGGGGGGGGGAGAAAGGAGAGCGGGGGGGGGGGAAAGGGGAGCGGGGGGGGAGAAAGGGGAGCGGGGGGGGGAGAAAAGGGAGTGGGGGTGGGAAAGGGGAGTGGGGGGGGGGGGTGGAGAGCAGTGGGCATATGTATTGTCATAATTTATGTATGGGCATTTTCCCCCCCCCGTTCCCCGTGACTCCCCCCCCTTTCCCTGTGACTCGCGCTCCCCCCCCCCCCCCCCCCGGCGGCCGCTTGGTCCCCCGATGTGCCGTCCTGCTGAGTGAGGCGTGCAGGCGGCTGCAGGAAAGCGCCCTGTGTGGGCCTAAGGACTCGCGCTCCCCCCCCCCGGCGCCCGCTCGATGTGGCGTCTGGCTGAGCGGCGGTTGGAAGCGCCCTGTGTGGGCCTGAGGCTGAGGCGGGACGCGCAGTGGGCCTGAGGCTGAGGCGGGACGCGCAGTGGGCCTGAGGCTGAGGCGGGACGCGCAGTGGGCCTGAGGCTGAGGTGGGACGCGCAGTGGGCTGAGGCTGAGGCGGGACGCACAGTGACTTACCTGAGCGGGTGGTAGCGCCGGGGAGGTAAGGGTGCGGCTGGGGTAGGAGGGCCGCGCTTCCCGTCCGGAGCCAGTGCAGGACGGCGCACGTGAGGGGGGGGGGGGGGGGGGGCGGGACAGAGGGTGTGTGTATGTGTGTATAGAGCTGCTGTGTTGTGTGTGTGTGTGTGTGTGTGTGTGTGTGTATAGAGCTGCTGTGTTTGTGTGTGTGTGTGTGTGTGTGTGTGTATAGAGCTGCTGTGTTGTGTGTGTGTGTATAGAGCTGCTGTGTTGTGTGTGTGTGTGTGTGTGTGTATAGAGCTGCTGTGTTTTGTGTGTGTGTGTGTGTGTATAGAGCTGCTGTGTTGTGTGTGTGTGTGTGTGTGTGGGCCGTCACTCCGCCTCAGGCCAATGAGAGGTGTGCGGGGGGCGGGCGACCCAAGGGACCAATGAGATTTCCCCTAGGGACACCGGACATCCAGGCAGGCAAAACATACAGTGCTTTCACTAATATAGTATACTAGCTGAGAGACCCGGCGTTGCCCGGGATGTAAATGTGTAATAGGTAGTATTATTTATAACTCGTGGAACAATAGGTGAGTATTTGTTGTAAAGGTTTCGGGGGGGGGGGAGAAAGGGGAGCGGGGGGGGGAGAAAGGGGAGCGGGGGGGAGAAAGGGGAGCGGGGGGGGGAGAAAGGGGGAGCGGGGGGGGAGAAAGGGGAGCGGGGGGGAGAAAGGGGAGCGGGGGGGGGGAGAAAGGGGAGCGGGGGGGGGGAGAAAGGGGAGCGGGGGGGGGAGACAGGGGAGCGGGAGGGGAGAAAGGGGAGCGGGGGGGAGAAAGGGGAGCGGGGGGGAGAAAGGGGAGGCGGGGGGGGGGAGAAAGGGGAGCGGGGGGGGTAGAAAGGGGAGCGGGGGGGGGAAAGGGGGGGAGAAAAGGGGAGCAGGGGGGAGAAAGGGGAGCGGGGGGGGAGAAAGGGGAGCGGGGGGGGGGGGAGAAAGGGGAGCGGGGGGGTAGAAAGGGGAGAGGGGGGGGGGGAAAGGGGGGGAGAAAGGGGAAAAGGGGGGGAGAAAGGGGAGCGGGGGGGAGGAAAGGGGAGCGGGGGGGGGGGGAGAAAGGGGAGCGGGGGGGAGAAAGGGGAGCAGGGGGAGATAGGGGAGCGGGGGGGGGGGGGGAGAAAGGGGAGCGGGGGGGGAGAAAGGGGAGCGGGGGGGGGAGAAAGGGGAGCGGGGGGGGGGAGAAAGGGGAGCGGGGGGGGGAGAAAGGGGAGCGGGGGGGGGGAGAAAGGGGAGGCGGGGGGAGGGAAAGGGGGGGGGAGAAAGGGGGAGCGGGGGGGAGAAAGGGGGGGGGAGAAAGGGGAGCGGGGGGGGGGAGAAAGGGGAGCGGGGGGGGGAGAAAGGGGGAGCGGGGGGGGGGAGAAAGGGGAGCGGGGGGGGAGGAAAGGGGAGCGGGGCAGGGGGAAAGGGGAGTGGGAGGGGGTGGAGAGCAGTGGGCATATGTATTGTCATAATTTATGTATGGGCATTTCCCCCCCCCCCGTTCCCCGTGACTCCCCCCCCCCCGTTCCCGGTGACTCGCGCTCCCCCCCCCTCCTGCGGCCGCTTGGTCCCCCGATGTGCCGTCCTGCTTAGTGAGGCGTGCAGGCGGCTGCAGGAAGCGCCCTGTGTGGGCCTAAGACTCGCGCTTCCCCCCCCCCCCCCCCGGCGCCCGCTCGATGTGTCGTCTGGCTGAGCGGCGGTAGGAAGCGCCCTGTGTGGGCCTGAGGCTGAGGCGGGACGCGCAGTGGGCCTGAGGCTGAGGCGGGACGCGCAGTGGGCCTGAGGCTGAGGCGGGACGCGCAGTGGGCCTGAGGCTGAGGCGGGACGCACAGTGACTTACCTGAGTGGGTGGTAGCGCCGGGGAGGTAAGGGAGCGGCTGGGGTAGGAGGGGCCGCGCTTCCCGTCCGGAGCCAGTGCAGGACGGCGCACGTGAGTGGGGGGGAGGGGGGCGGACAGAGGGTGTGTGTGTGTGTGTGTATAGAGCTGCTGTGTTGTGTGTGTGTGTGTGTGTGTGTGTGTATAGAGCTGCTGTGTTGTGTGTGTGTGTGTGTGTGTGTGTGTATAGAGCTGCTGTGTTGTGTGTGTGTGTGTGTGTGTGTATAGAGCTGCTGTGTTGTGTGTGTGTGTGTGTGTGTGTGTGTGTATAGAGCTGCTGTGTTGTGTGTGTGTGTGTGTGTGTGTGTATAGAGCTGCTGTGTTGTGTGTGTGTGTGTGTGTGTGTATAGAGCTGCTGTGTTGTGTGTGTGTGTGTATAGAGCTGCTGTGTTGTGTGTGTGTGTGTGTGTGGTGTATAGAGCTGCTGTGTTGTGTGTGTGTGTGTATAGAGCTGCTGTGTTGTGTGTGTGTGTGTGTGTGTGTGTGTGTGTGTGTGTATAGAGCTGCTGTGTTGTGTGTGTGTGTGTATGGGGGCCGTCACTCCGCCTCAGGCCAATGAGAGGTGTGCGGGGGCGGGGCGACCCAAGGGACCAATGAGATTTCCCCTAGGGACACCGGACATCCAGGCAGGCAAACATACAGTGCTTTCACTAATATAGTATAAGATAAGATGACCAAAGTTCCACTGTAGGAGTCTCTGTTCCCTGTATCCCTGTTTAGTATATGTTGCTGTATTTTAGCATAGGAGAACGTGCCCTAGTTGGCTGATGGTACAAAGTCGCAGGGGGTTGTTTGTAAAGCACCTACTGTATAAGACAGGTTATGGGAATATTGGTGTATACTTGTTTAAAACGTATGTTTATCAAGAGCAGTGTGTTAACCACTCCTTTTAGTGGATCTAGGTTGTAGTTACTAAAGTGGCAAAAAAAAACCTATATTTGATATGCTCCGTTTGCAGATGGTATTAGGTTCCACGCAGTGTTGTATGGTTAACACTGCATTTGAGGAATTAGGGCATGGAGATGCCTCATGTATATTGTATCCCCTTGTATGCCAAAAGAAAAAACGCATCTGTGCTAGCCAGTGCAGTCTGTTGCCACAAGTTTTTAAGTGTCTATTACGCACCGCGCATGCGCTCATGAGTGGGGCCGTTGTTCATAGCCCTCAGTTTGTTGTATAGACTCCGTCCGCGCATGCGTCAGAGCGGGCTTCTGTTGATATTGATCTGTGTGATCTGCGTACATTGCAAGGTAGGTAAATCAATAGATAGGCAGGCGCTGTGTTCTATTGCGATCTTTAGAAATCTAGGAATGTATTCTATGGGGTTCCCCGTGCATAGACGGAAAAAAGCCCCGCGTTGATCTTACGATACTAGGAGTTGCGTGCGCAATAAGTATTGGGCTGGTGTGTATTTTAATCACATAATCTTGCACGTGTTCTTGTTAGAACGGGGTTTTGCGCTGTGTTGTGTAATTTTTCTAGAGGGCAGTGTAGAAGATACTATTTAGCACTACTAGAGCGCCACATGCGCATGAGTAGCCACCTACCATGATCAGTGGAGGGACATCAACAAGATACTTACCAACCATTGGCACATGTTGACTAATGACGATGATCTCAGAAAGGTCCTCAAGAGTCATCCATCCATTGTTTGGAGACGAGCATCTAACATCAAGGACCACCTGGTACATAGCCACTTTACACCTAGTAACAAGAGAAAGAACACAACATGGCTAAGTATCAAAGGCTCATATAAGTGTCACCACTGCAAGGCATGCAGCCACATGAAGGAAAGCAAGATCTTCACTAATACTGACAACAGTAAAACATTCAATGTTAAACACTTCATCAACTGCAAAAGCAGAGGAATCATCTATTTGATAACGTGTCAATGCGGGAAAAAGTATGTGGGAAAAACAAAGCGAGAACTTCGAAGGCGCATCCTTGAGCACATGGGATCTATAAGGAATGCGCTAGACACCCCCATTTCCCGTCACGTTAGAGACCACCATGCAGGAAAAATGGACACACTAAACTTCCAGGGCATAGACCACATTCCCCCAAGCATTCGAAGGGGGAACTGGGACAAAAAACTACTGCAGCGTGAGGCCAGATGGATCTATCTACTTAACACCCACTATCCATCTGGCATAAATGAGGGTTTTGTCTTTAATTCCTTCCTCTGAAATACTCTCCAGCACTATAATAAAATCGTTGAATCCATCTACCCAATATACACTTGTATATGTCAAATGAAACTACTAAGGTCAGAAGTGGATGCAGTACCTATGCACCACCACTAACCGGCATGAGGCGTCCCACGATCGCTATGGTAACCACCGGGTATAAATAAGCGAGAGGGAACGCAGTAACGCCCACCCCGGATGAAGTCACAGGAAGTGACGAAACATGCGCCATGTCGGGTCTTTTGCCGACTTGTAACTAAACTCTGCCAGCTACCTCCAGCAACAGCTCAAATAGAAAACGCATAGAAACTATTATCTATATGATACACCCATTTAAAGAGGTGTCAGTACTGCCACAGGGCAGCACTTGCTTTGAATTGTACTACACTATATAAAAGATCCCTTCTAACAAGAACATCTGCACTACTACGTGAACCAACCACATTTCAGCCTACCACGCATTGCGTATGCAGCTGCCATAATTATATATCAACATAGGACATATTTCTGTGTGTGCACAGGGAATTTAGGATAGACTACCAAAACATCTACTCCTATATGTGTAAGATCGCAATATAAATACACCGCTTGTCTATTTGTGTATCTACCTATCTCACACTACACGCAGGACACACAGAACAGCATTCGTATAAGCCCTGTCGGGCGCATGCGCATGTGGCGCTCTAATAGTGCTAAACAGTATCTTCTACACTGCCCTCTAGAAAAAATTACACAACACAGCGCAAAACCCCGTTCTAACAAGAACACGTGCAAGATTATGTGATTAAAATACACACCAGCCCAATACTTATTGCGCACGCAACTCCTAGTATCGTAAGATCAACGCGGGGCTTTTTTCCGTCTATGCACGGGGAACCCCATAGAATACATTCCTAGATTTCTAAAGATCGCAATAGAACACAGCGCCTGCCTATCTATTGATTTACCTACCTTGCACTGTACGCAGATCACACAGATCAGTATCAACAGAAGCCCGCTCTGACGCATGCGCGGACGGAGTCTATACAACAAACTGAGGGCTATGAACGGCCCCACTCATGAGCGCATGCGCGGTGCGTACTAGACACTTAAAAACTTGTGGCAACAGACTGCACTGGCTAGCACAGATGCGTTTTTTCTTTTGGCATACAAGGGATACAATATACATGAGGCATCTCCATGCCCTAATTCCTCTAATGCAGTGTTAACCATACAACACTGCGTGGAACCTAATACCATCTGCAAACGGAGCATATCAAATATAGTTTTTTTTTGCCACTTTAGTAACTACAACCTAGATCCACTAAAAGAGTGTTAACACACTGCTCTTGATAAACATACGTTTTAAACAAGTATACACCAATATTCCCATAACCTGTCTTATACAGTAGGTGCTTTACAAACAACCCCCTGCGACTTTGTACCATCAGCCAACTAGGGCACGTTCTCCTATGCTAAAATACAGCAACATATACTAAACAGGGATACAGGGAACAGACTCCTACAGTGGAACTTTGGTCATATGTGATAAAGAACACAACCCTCCCAAACGAGGGATCAGATGACAATACCCCAAACCAAAAATAACTGAAGGATATATATCCATCCATCTATATATACCAAGGTTATTTTAAAACCCCAAAAAAGCACACGGGTTGTAGAAGCTTAGAAAGAAAAAACAATATATATAACAATAGGGCGTATCTATTCCTTATAGAGTAATACATAGACAATAAAGGAGAGGCATGGCAGAGACTAAATAGACTATAGGTGTCTATCTTTTATTTCGAGTATATAGATTCATACTATATACTGTTTTAACTACACGTTTGACACATCAGTATGAAATAAAGTTAACTTCACCCACCACATTCACCCCTGACCGTATATACTATAAAGGTCTGCGGTGCGCCTACGAAAGGGATTTCTTTGATGTATCCTCTTTGATACACTCCTCCAGCTATATATATATATACACACATACATACATATATATATTTACACACACATACATATATTTACACACATATATACAGTATATATGTATATGTGTAGAGTTATAAGTACCGTGTTAGCCGAGCTTCAATAATCATAAAATAATAAAAAAATTATATCATCTATTTATTTTTTGATTTTATATATATCTTATCTTATACTATATTAGTGAAAGCACTGTATGTTTGCCTGCCTGGATGTCCGGTGTCCCTAGGGGAAATCTCATTGGTCCCTTGGGTCGCCCGCCCCCGCACACCTCTCATTGGCCTGAGGCGGAGTGACGGCCCATACACACACACACACAACACAGCAGCTCTATACACACACACACACACACACACACACACACACACAACACAGCAGCTCTATACACACACACACACAACACAGCAGCTCTATACACACACACACACACACAACACAGCAGCTCTATACACACACACACACACACACACACAACACAGCAGCTCTATACACACACACACACACACAACACAGCAGCTCTATACACACACACACACACACACAACACAGCAGCTCTATACACACACACACACACACACACACACACACAACACAGCAGCTCTATACGCACACCCTCTGTCCGCCCCCCCTCCCCCCCCCCCCCCTCACGTGCGCCGTCCTGCACTGGCTCCGGACGGGAAGCGCGGCCCTCCTACCCCAGCCGCTCCCTTACCTCCCCGGCGCTACCACCCGCTCAGGTAAGTCACTGTGCGTCCCGCCTCAGCCTCAGGCCCACTGCGCGTCCCGCCTCAGCCTCAGGCCCACTGCGCGTCCCGCCTCAGCCTCAGGCCCACACAGGGCGCTTCCTACCGCCGCTCAGCCAGACGCCACATCGAGCGGGCGCCGGGGGGGGGGGGGAGCGCGAGTCCCCTTTCTCCCCCCCCCCGCTCCCCTTTCTCCCCCCCCCCGCTCCCCTTTCTCCCCCCCCCGCTCCCCTTTCTCCCCCCCCCCGCTCCCCTTTCTCCCCCCCCCCGCTCCCCTTTCTCCCCCCCCCCCGAAACCTTTACAACAAATACTCACCTATTGTTCCACGAGTTATAAATAATACTACCTATTACACATTTACATCCCGGGCAACGCCGGGTCTCTCAGCTAGTATATATATATGCAAATATAGCTGTATGCTCATCTGCATGTCTGCAACCCCACCTTTCCCCATTATCACCCAGCATACAGCACTTCCACTGCAGCAAGGGATTCTGGGAAATGACATGCAAATGAGCACACAGTGCATATTTGCTTTCCTGTGGGGGGTTTTTGTCACTTTTTTTACTCACCATAACTTAACTCAGTATTATGGTTTATATATATATATAAAGATAACAGCAGGCACTTCAAAGGCTCCAAAGAAATAGGTGCTTGTTCAACAAAAATTACAGGAAACCAGGTGTCCCACCAAGGAGACAAAAAAACAGCACTCAAGGTATATTGCAAAAGTGTATTTGAAAAAAAGCAGGCACATATAAATCCAACGTTTCGGTCCTGTATAGGGCCTTCCTCACGCCCCACATCAGATCTGCGATTGGGGGGGGGGGGGGGAATACCCGTTACATATATATATATATATATATATATATATGCAAATACAACTGTATGCTCATCTGCATGTCTTAGGCACGTCTGCAACCCCGCCTTTCCCCATTATCACCCAGCATACAGCACTTCCACTGCAATAAGGGATTCTGGGAAATGACATGCAAATGAGCACACAGTGTCACTTTTTGCCTCAAAAACCATTTTAACATGGTTCCCTATAGGCTTAAGCTTGCTGCATGGTCACAGCTTTGAGCACAGCCAGGGTTAAGGTGCATACCCAGAAAACCACCCACAGACAGCTGTTTCGACCTTAATGGGTCTCATCAGTGTGGGGTTGATTTAACTGGGTATGCAAAGAGGCTATGGGATAGGCTATACCATAATACTGAGTTAAGTTATGGTGAGTAAAAAAAGTGACAAAAACCCTCCACAGGAAAGCAAATATGCAACCCCGCCTTTCCCCATTATCACCAGCATATAGCACTTCCACTGCAGCAAGGGATTCTGGGAAATGACATGCAAAAAAAAAAAAAATATATATATATAATCTTCTTCTCTCTGAAGAAGACCGTTTTAGTCGGCACGCGTTGGAGTGAGAGTCTGTGGAGTGGGACCCCTACCCTTTTCCATGACAGGAGGCCTTGGCTATCTGTAAATTGGCCTTTCACACCTACGCTTTAATGGTGATGTATTTACATCTTTAATACTCGAGCATTTATTGCCTCCATTTCTGCAATTACTATTTTACAACAACAGCTATCTCCTTACGTTATGTGCACAAATCTGCAGTGTGTGGAGAGGTATATGTGCATGCTTGGATCAGAGCTGCTTGTGTGTAGAGGTATATGTGCATGCTTGGATCAGAGCTGCTTGTGTGTAGAGGTATATGTGCATGCTTGGATCAGAGCTGCTTGTGTGTAGAGGTATATGTGCATGCTTGGATCAGAGCTGCTTGTGTGTAGAGGTATATGTGCATGCTTGGATCAGAGCTGCTTGTGTGGAGAGGTATATGTGCATGCTTGGATCAGAGCTGCTTGTGTGTAGAGGTATATGTGCATGCTTGGATCAGAGCTGCTTGTGTGGAGAGGTATATGTGCATGCTTGGATCAGAGCTGCTTGTGTGTAGAGGTATATGTGCATGCTTGGATCAGAGCTGCTTGTGTGGAGAGGTATATGTGCATGCTTGGATCAGAGCTGCTTGTGTGTAGAGGTATATGTGCATGCTTGGATCAGAGCTGCTTGTGTGTAGAGGTATATGTGCATGCTTGGATCAGAGCTGCTTGTGTGTAGAGGTATATGTGCATGCTTGGATCAGAGCTGCTTGTGTGTAGAGGTATATGTGCATGCTTGGATCAGAGCTGCTTGTGTGTAGAGGTATATGTGCATGCTTGGATCAGAGCTGCTTGTGTGTAGAGGTATATGTGCATGCTTGGATCAGAGCTGCTTGTGTGTAGAGGTATATGCGCATGCTTGGATCAGAGCTGCTTGTGCTGGTGATTACTTTTGCTGTTCTTTGCCTCACGGAATACATGTTTGGTAGATGTGAGTCCCCCTCCTCTTTTATCAATTTTTCTCCCCTTGTTTTTAACCCGCAGTAATAAATTTGTATTGTTATCACTTTCTTGGCATGCCCGTGTGCTTCTTCATAAGGATGCTTTTTTCGTTGTAATACATATCCATTATCCTTTAGCACCACTGTCCATTGTTATTATATTATAAATCAAGACAGTTTCTGGGCAACAGTGACGCACTGTGTTGATGCGGTATACTTTGTGTCACACATATATATATATAATCAAAAAATAAATAGACTATACCGTTCTGTGACTTTTATTTGTGCGAGCTTTCGAGATACGCTGATCTCTTCTTCTGGCGATGTTACAATGAATGAAGCAAGCAAAGGGTATACTTAAAAACAGTGTCTCTTGGAATGTTATTTGTGCTTGTCTCTGTTTCGCCGTCGGTCCCTGATACAGAGCGAGAATTGCCTCTATCATTCTCCTTCCCAGCCCGAACGCCCCAAGCGTCGCTCTCAAGTAGGGCCAGTCTATTCTGTCGAACGCTTTTTCAGCATCTAGACTAAGCACCATAGACGGGATATGTTTTTTCTGCGCCAGATCAATTAAGTCAATAATCCGTCTGGTGTTATCAGCTGCTTGTCGACCACATATGAACCCTACTTGATCAGGATGGACCAACTTGGACAACACCTGGTTAAGGCGGTTAGCTAACAGTTTGGAAAAGATTTTTATATCCGAGTTTATTAACGAGATGGGTCTGTAGCTTTTACAGTCCGCTGGGTCTTTTCCTTGTTTGTAGATTACTGAGATAGACGCCTGGAGCATCGAGCTCGGGATGGGGGCACCATCCAAGAAGGAATTACAAAGTTTTAGTAGATGAGGAGCTAGTATTTTATGAAATTTCTTATAATAGAGGTTGGAAAAACCATCTGGACCTGGGGCCTTGGCTGCTTTCAATGACTTCATTACCTCTAGAAGTTCCTCGCTAGTAAATTCTGCCTGCAGTGCGTCCCTCTCCTCTCTGGTCACTGTAGGCAGCTGTGCCTCAGTCAAGAATGTCTTAAGCCGTGCTTGTGTGGTTGGCGTGTGTGCCACCTTCGCCCCATCGTATAGGGTCTCATAATATTTTTTAAATTCATTGACTATTTTTTTAGGGTAGGAGGTCAGGTCCCCTTGTTTTGTTCGAATTGTCTGAATTTGGGAGACTTGGTTTTTGTCTCTTAGCTTGTTGGCAAGTAGGGTATCTGGCCTGTTTGCTTTCTCAAAATATTTCCGCTTAGTCCATGTCAGCTCCTTTTCAGCCCGGGAGGTCAACAAAATATTCAGTTTGGTTTTAGTGTCTAGCAACTCCTTAAGGGTCATTGCGTCTTTATTCTTTTTATGTCGAGTTGAGAGGACTGCTAATTCTGCTTGTAAGTGATTGATTTTTTTGTCCTTCTCCCTCTTTCGCCTGCTTGCAATCCTCATGAGCTCTCCTCTCAGAGTCGCCTTATGGGCCTCCCATAAGATAGCCTGCGGAGTCACACTTCCTATATTCTCCTGAAAATATTCCCTGATCTTATCCCCCACGTTTTGTGCAATTGCGGGGATCTTTAGTAAAACTTCATTGAGCTTCCAGTTCGCTCCTGGTCTGTCTAGACTAAAATTAGTGCACCGCAGCTCAATCGGTGCATGATCTGACCACGAAATATCGTGGATGCCCGTGTGGGAGATCTGTGAAACCATTCTACTTGATACAAACAGGTAGTCTATCCGACTGTATCTGTCATGGGGGTGAGAGTAGAATGTGAAACCTTTATCTTGTCGGTGTTGTTCTCGCCAAATATCTAATAGGTTATTGGTGTGCAGCCCTCTACTCCAAGTTTGTCTTATCTTAGAGCTATTTTTACCACTCGGGGTGCATCTGTCTAGTATAGGATCTAGGGTTTGGTTGAAGTCGCCCCCCAGTATTACACATCCTTGCGCTAATCTCTGGAGTACCGCGAAAAATCTTTCTAAGAAAGCTTCCGTGCCTTCACTTGGAGCGTGATTGGTTGACCTCTTATTTCACCGCTTAAAATGAGAAATCGGCCGTTGTAGTCTTTTTTAATGGTCTTAATCGTCAGGGGCAAACGGTTATGCACCAGAATGGCTACCCCTCTCTTTTTTTTGATGGCTGAGGCTGAGAACCAGTTCTTATACCTATGATCAATAAGTTTTGGTGAGTTAGTTTTAGAAAAATGTGTTTCCTGTAAGAGGATGATGTCAGGGTCCGTTTTTTTATAGTCTGCTAAAGCTAGTCTGCGCTTCCCTGGGTTATTGAAGCCCTTGACGTTATGTGATATGATAGTAATCCCTTTATTCATGATTGCAGTTCCCAACCTTTATTCTCGCGTAAGCAACCGTCTGAGCCTCTGGTGACAGCGATGTGGGTGTCGGGTGTTCCTGTGCTTGGTTCCACTTGTCCGCAGTCTGGAGCCATGGCATGGGGGTACAGAGGGAAACACACTGGGGAAACATAAAAAAACACAGTTCAACAATCATTTCAACACATATTAACATTCCGGGGATTGGGCGAGAGCTAGCTCCCCCAATCTCCTTCTCTGCCCTTCTCAGGCGTACAGCCTGGATGGAGTTCGGGATGGCCCTCCTTCCCCTCTCCCATCCTTTTCGGCTGGCCTAAATGGGACTTCCATGGGCCTCTCGTGGGTCTTCTCTCCCACGCCCATGTGGAGACTCGTGCTCAAAGCCTTCACAGGGGGCAGCGCTCCCCCCCTCCTCCCTTGCCTAAGCGGTGTAATAATGAAATAGTGAAACGGCCACTTTATGTAAATTAGCTTGCTAACTGTAAGTTCAGCTGCATACATTAACCATTAGAGTGTAACTTCTAACTTTTATAAAAATAACTGTTTGCCCCTGTTTGCTATCCTCTCTTGTATTTTCCTGCCTGCCTCAGTGCCCACGTACGTTCCAACCCTCTGTTGTTCTGGGTTCCGTATTGCTAGCTAGTGGTGAGTAATAGTCTGCTTCTGACTAGCCCTTCATGCTATGCCCCCGCCTCTCTTATCTCTTGCTAAGCGCTGGTTAACCGATTGGGTCTCCCCTCCCTCCACTCCTCCGTTGCCCGGTTAGTCTCGTTATTCTCTGCGTCCGCTGCGGATCAGTGTCTCTGCCGTTGCTTGTCGTTTCATGCCGCCATTAGTGCTGACAGCGTCTTGGTTCCTCGGTAGTGGGGGGCGCCAGTCTGCTGCAGAGTGTTGCGCTCTTCCGGTGCTTGACAGTGATGCTTTCCGGCTTATCTTCCCGTCTGCCACCTCCAAGATGGCGTCTGGTCCACTTCCGGTGACGCGTTTCCGTCAGTCGCCATTTTCCTCCAGTTAGCCCGCGAAGAAGGACGTCTCCTCACCTGTTCCCGCACCTGGAAGCCCTCCACTTCCGTAACGAAGCCATGCCGTGAGCCGCTTTCTGGGGCGCCATGTTGGGTGTCTTGCGTTTCATCTCGAATCGCCATTTGCAGCTTCAGGTAAGATTTGAATTTTCTTTTTCAGGCAACCCGTGAAGACCTCTTAGTGGCATTACCAGCAGGGTAGCGACACTGTCAGACATTTTGGCAAGTTCTTTATTTGGCAAACTGGTGGGGGAAGCTTTGCCCCAACTTTTAAACTGCAAGTGTAGTCAACTGGACTTAGTTAGTCTTAGGGAACTGGGGGACTCCACGGGCCTCAGGGGATTTTGGCGCTCCCACGGTGCTCCATTCTGGATCCTCTCGTGCCTCTCTCCTGGGGCTTTGTGTCTGGCCCTCCTTCAGTCCCCGTTTATGCAGGAATTCTTCGCTTTCTCCTGGATCTTTTATAGATATGGCCCTTCCGTTCCGTATCACCATCAGGCCGAACGGAAAGGTCCAGCGGTATGTCACTTGCCCGGTCTCTCAGTAGTTTGGTGACCGGGTGTAGTGCTCGTCGTCTCGTGAGAGTGATCGGGGATAGGTCTTGAACAGCTGGATAGCGATTCCCTGGAACCGGCATGCCCCTCCGTTCTTGCACATTTAAAGATCGCGTCTCTGGTTTTAAAATAGTGTAACCTTGCAATGATGTCCCGCGGTTGATCTGCTGCTGCCGGGCGGCTTCTGAGGGCTCTGTGACAGCGGTCCATCACTCTTTCTGCCGCAGGGATGTCGGGCAATATGGTTTCCAGCCATCTGGCTATGAAGTCCTCTGCATCCGTAATCGTTTCTGGGGACACCGCGTACCCTGATATTGTTTCCCGATTTTCAGCATCTTCTTGTCTGTCTAGTATCTCTGCGATCTGGTTTTTGTAAATGTGTGGTTTTTTTATCTGTTTTTTTTTATTTGTTTGGATGCGGTCGCCATCTTTTCCTCCAAGGCGCCTGTTCTCTCCCCAGCCCTTGGACCTCTTTTTTCATATCCTGCAGTCCGACATATATCATGTCTTTCATATCTTGGTATAAGACGATCAAAATCGCATATCCGGACAGGCATCTGGGTGGGCTGGTGCAGGGGGGGGTCTTCTTCCCTCTCTGAGTCGGATCCTGCTGCTGACTCTGGCGGCCCCGCTGCGGCAGCGCCTCGTGGGTAGCAACGTCCCAAATATCTTCTTAAATCGCCTTCCTTTTCTTTTTGCTGATAGTGGAGCCATCGTGAGAGTATCCCTTACTCTATTCCTGCCTTTATTTGTGTTTTTTTTTTGGTGATTATTGCCGTTTTGTGACTTTTTGGGAGGTGGGGGATGGAGCTCTAGTTTTATGCTGCCCATCTGCTCCAGCATCGCGCATGCGCCTCCTCTTTATTTCGGTGTTTTTTCGGGGGGGGGGGAGAAAGGGGAGCGGGGGGGGGAGAAAGGGGAGCGGGGGGGGAGAAAGGGGGAAGCGGGGGGAGAAAGGGGGGGGGGGAGAAAGGGAGCGGGGGGGGGAGAAAGGGGAGCGGGGGGGAGAAAGGGGAGCGGGGGGGGAGGAGGAAAGGGGAGCAGGGGGGGGGAGAAAGGGGAGCGGGGGGGTAGAAAGGGGAGCAGGGGGGGGAGAAAGGGGAGCAGGGGGGTAGAAAGGGGAGCGGGGGGGGAGAAAGGGGGGGAGAAAGGGGAGCGGGGGGGGAGAAAGGGGAGCGGGGGGGTAGAAAGGGGAGCAGGGGGGGGGACAAAGGGTAGCGGGGGGGGGAGAAAGGGGAGCGGGGGGGGAGAAAGGGGAGCGGGGGGGAGAAAGGGAGCGGGGGGGGGAGAAAGGGGAGCGGGGGGGGGGAGAAAGGGGAGCGGGGGGGGGAGAAAGGGGAGCGGGGGGGGAGAAAGGGGAGCGGGGGGGGAGAAAGGGGAGCAGGGGGGGGAGAAAGGGGAGCAGGGGGGTAGAAAGGGAGCAGGGGGGGAGAAAGGGGAGCAGGGGGGTAGAAAGGGGAGCGGGGGGGAGAAAGGGGGGGAGAAAGGGGAGCGGGGGGGGAGGAGAAGGGGAGCGGGGGGGTAGAAAGGGGAGCAGGGGGGGGGAGAAAGGGGAGCGGGGGGGTAGAAAGGGGAGCGGGGGGGGGAGAAAGGGGAGCGGGGGGGGAGAAAGGGGAGCGGGGGGGGAGAAAGGGGAGCGGGGGGGAGAAAGGGGAGCGGGGGGGTAGAAAGGGGAGCGGGGGGGAGAAAGGGGAGCGGGGGGGAGAAAGGGGAGCGGGGGGGGGGAGAAAGGGGGAGCGGAGAAAGGGGAGCGGGGGGAGAAAGGGGAGCGGGAGAAAAGGGAGCAGGGGGGGGAGAAAGGGGAGCAGGGGGGGAGAAAGGGGAGCGGGGGAGAGAAAGGGAGTGGGGGTGGGAGAAAGGGGAGCGGGGGGGAGAAAGGGGAGCGGGGGGGAGAAAGGGAGCGGGGGGAGAAAGGGGAGCGGGGGGGAGAAAGGGGAGCGGGGGGGAGAAAGGTGAGCGGGGGGAGAAAGGGGAGCGGGGGGGGGAGAAAGGGAGCGGGGGGGGGGAGAAAGGGGAGCGGGGGGGGGAGAAAGGGGAGCGGGGGGGGGGAGAAAGGGGGAGCGGGGGGGGGGAGAAAGGGGAGCGGGGGGGGAGAAAGGGGAGCGGGGGGGGAGAAAGGGGAGCGGGGGGGAGAAAGGGGAGCGGGGGGGGAGAAAGGGGAGCGGGGGGGGGAGAAAGGGGGAGCGGGGGGGGAGAAAGGGGAGCGGGGGGGGAGAAAGGGGAGCGGGGGGAGAAAGGGGAGCAGGGGGGTAGAAAGGGGAGCGGGGGGGAGAAAGGGGAGCGGGGGGGGAGAAAGGGGAGCGGGGGGGGGGGAGAAAGGGGAGCGGGGGGGGGGGGAGAAAGGGGAGCGGGAGAAAGGGGAGCGGGGGGGGGGGGAGAAAGGGGAGCGGGAGAAAGGGGAGCAGGGGGGGGAGAAAGGGGAGCGGGGGGGAGAAAGGGGAGCGGGGGGGAGAAAGGGGAGCGGGGGGAGAAAGGGGAGCGGGGGGGAAGAAAGGGGAGCGGGGGGGAGAAAGGGGAGCGGGGGTGGGAGAAAGGGGAGCGGGGGGGGGAGAAAGGGGAGCGGGGGGGAGAAAGGGGAGCGGGGGGGAGAAAGGGGAGCGGGGGGGAGAAAGGGGAGCGGGGGGGAGAAAGGGGAGCGGGAGGGAGAAGGGGAGCGGGGGGGGAGAGAAAGGGGAGGGGGGGAGAAAGGGGAGCGGGGGGGGAGAAAGGGGAGCGGGGGGGAGAAAGGGGAGCGGGGGGGGAGAAAGGGGAGCGGGGGGGGAGAAAGGGGAGCGGGGGGGGAGAAAGGGGAGCGGGGGGGGAGAGAAAGGGGAGCGGGGGGGGAGAAAGGGGAGCGGGGGGGGAGAAAGGGGGAGCGGGGGGGAGAAAGGGGAGGGGGGGGGGAGAAAGGGGAGCGGGGGGGTAGAAAGGGGAGCGGGGGGGGAGAAAGGGGAGCGGGGGGGAGAAAGGGAGCGGGGGGGGGGGGAGAAAGGGGAGCGGGGGGGGGGAGAAAGGGGAGCGGGGGGGGGGAGAAAGGGGAGCGGGAGAAAGGGGAGCGGGGGGGGGGAGAAAGGGGAGTGGGAGAAAGGGGAGCAGGGGGGGGAGAAAGGGGAGCGGGGGGAGAAAGGGGAGCGGGGGTGGGAGAAAGGGGAGCGGGGGGGAGAAAGGGGAGCGGGGGGGGGGAGAAAGGGGAGCGGGGGGGGGGAGAAAGGGGAGCGGGGGGGGGGAGAAAGGGGAGCGGGGGGGGGAGAAAGGGGAGCGGGGGGGGAGAAAGGGGAGCGGGGGGGGAGGAAAGGGGAGCGGGGGGGGGAGAAAGGGGAGCGGGGGGGGAGAAAGGGGAGCGGGGGGGTAGAAAGGGGAGCGGGGGGGGTAGAAAGGGGAGCGGGGGGGAGAAAGGGGAGCAGGGGGGGGGAGAAAGGGGAGCGGGAGAAAGGGGAGCGGGGGGGGGAGAAAGGGGAGCGGGAGAAAGGGGAGCAGGGGGGGGGAGAAAAGGGGAGCGGGGGGGAGAAAGGGGAGCGGGGGGGGAGAAAGGGGAGCGGGGGGGGAAGAAAGGGGGAGCGGGGGGAAGAAAGGGGAGCGGGGGGGAGAAAGGGGAGCGGGGGGGGGAGAAAGGGGAGCGGGGGGGGAGAGAAAGGGAGGGGGGGGAGAAAGGGGAGCGGGGGGGGAGAAAGGGGAGCGGGGGGGGAGAAAGGGGAGCGGGGGGGGGAAGAAAGGGGAGCGGGGGGGTAGAAAGGGGAGCGGGGGGGAGAAAGGGGAGCGGGGGGAGAAAGGGAGCGGGGGGGGGAGAAAGGGGAGCGGGGGGGGGGAGAAAGGGGAGCGGGAGAAAGGGGAGCGGGGGGGGGAGAAAGGGGAGCGGGGAGAAAGGGGAGCAGGGGGGGAGAAAGGGGAGCGGGGGGGAGAAAGGGGAGCGGGGGGGGAGAAAGGGGAGCGGGGGTGGGAGAAAGGGGAGCAGGGGGGGAGAAAGGGGAGCGGGGGGGGAGAAAGGGGAGCGGGGGGGAGAAAGGGGAGCGGGGGGGGGGGGAGAAAGGGGAGCGGGGGGGGAGAAAGGGGAGCGGGCGGGGGGAGAAAGGGGAGCGGGGGGGGGAGAAAGGGGAGCGGGGGGGGAGAAAGGGGAGCGGGGGGGAGAAAGGGGAGCGGGGGGGGAGAAAGGGGAGCGGGGGGGGAGAAAGGGAGCGGGGGGGAGAAAGGGGAGCGGGGGGGGAGAAAGGGGAGCGGGGGGGGGAGAAAGGGGAGCGGGGGGGGGAGAAAGGGGAGCGGGGGGTAGAAAGGGGAGCGGGGGGGGAGAAAGGGGAGCGGGGGGGAGAAAGGGAGCGGGGGGGGGGAAAAGGGGAGCGGGGGGGGGGAGAAAGGGGAGCGGGGGGGGGGAGAAAGGGGAGCGGGAGAAAGGGGAGCCGGGGGGGGAGAAAGGGGAGCGGGGGGGAGAAAGGGGAGCGGGGGGGAAGAAAGGGGAGCGGGGGAGAAAGGGGAGCGGGGGGGAGAAAGGGGAGCGGGGGTGGGAGAAAGGGGAGCGGGGGTGGAGAAAGGGAGCGGGGGGGGAGAAAGGGGAGCGGGGGGGAGAAAGGGGAGCGGGGGGGAGAAAGGGGAGCGGGGGGGGGAGAAAGGGGAGCGGGGGGGAGAAAGGGGAGCGGGGGGGGGAGAAAGGGGAGCGGGGGGAGGAAGGGGAGCGGGGCAGGGGAAAGGTGAGTGGGAGGGGTGGAGAGCAGTGGGCATATGTATTGTCATAATTTATGTATGGGCATTTTCCCCCCCCCCGTTCCCGGTGACTCGCGCTCCCCCCCCCCTCCTGCGGCCGCTTGGTCCCCCGATGTGCCGTCCTGCTTAGTGAGGCGTGCAGGCGGCTGCAGGAAGCGCCCTGTGTGGGATAAGACTCGCGCTCCCCCCCCCCCCCCCCGGGCGCCCGCTCGATGTGGCGTCTGGCTGAGCGGCGGTAGGAAGCGCCCTGTGTGGGCCTGAGGCTGAGGGCGGGACGCGCAGTGGGCCTGAGGCTGAGGGCGGGACGCGCAGTGGGCCTGAGGCTGAGGCGGGACGCGCAGTGGCCTGAGGCTGAGGCGGGACGCACAGTGACTTACCTGAGCGGGTGGTAGCGCCGGGGAGGTAAGGGAGCGGCTGGGGTAGGAGGGCCGCGCTTTCCCGTCCGGAGCCAGTGCAGGACGGCGCACGTGAGTGGGGGGGGAGGGGGGCGGACAGAGGGTGTGTGGTGTGTGTGGTGTATAGAGCTGCTGTGTTGTGTGTGTGTGTGTGTGTGTGTATAGAGCTGCTGTGTTGTGTGTGTGTTGTGTGTGTGTATAGAGCTGCTGTGTTGTGTGTGTGTGTGTGTGTTGTGTGTGTGTGTATAGAGCTGCTGTGTGTGTGTGTGTGTGTGTGTGTGTGTATAGAGCTGCTGTGTTGTGTGTGTGTGTGTGTGTGTGTGTGTGTATAGAGCTGCTGTGTTGTGTGTGTGTGTGTGTGTGTGTGTATAGAGCTGCTGTGTTGTGTGTGTGTGTGTATGGGGCCGTCACTCCGCCTCAGGCCAATGAGAGGTGTGCGGGGGGCGGGCGACCCAAGGGACCAAATGAGATTTCCCCTAGGGACACCGGACATCCAGGCAGGCAAACATACAGTGCTTTCACTAATATAGTATATAAGATGACCAAAGTTCCACTGTAGGAGTCTGTTCCCTGTATCCCTGTTTAGTATATGTTGCTGTATTTTAGCATAGGAGAACGTGCCCTAGTTGGCTGATGGTACAAAGTCGCAGGGGGTTGTTTGTAAAGCACCTACTGTATAAGACAGGTTATGGGAATATTGGTGTATACTTGTTTAAAACGTATGTTTATCAAGAGCAGTGTGTTAACACTCTTTTAGTGGATCTAGGTTGTAGTTACTAAAGTGGCAAAAAAAAACCTATATTTGATATGCTCCGTTTGCAGATGGTATTAGGTTCCCACGCAGTGTTGTATGGTTAACACTGCATTAGAGGAATTAGGGCATGGAGATGCCTCATGTATATTGTATCCCTTGTATGCCAAAAGAAAAAAACGCATCTGTGCTAGCCAGTGCAGTCTGTTGCCACAAGTTTTTAAGTGTCTATTACGCACCGCGCATGCGCTCATGAGTGGGGCCGTTCATAGCCCTCAGTTTGTTGTATAGACTCCGTCCGCGCATGCGTCAGAGCGGGCTTCTGTTGATACTGATCTGTGTGATCTGCGTACATTGCAAGTAGGTAAATCAATAGATAGGCAGGCGCTGTGTTCTATTGCGATCTTTAGAAATCTAGGAATGTATTCTATGGGGTTCCCCGTGCATAGACGGAAAAAAGCCCCGCGTTGATCTTACGATACTAGGAGGTTTGGCGTGCGCAATAAGTATTGGGCTGGTGTGTATTTTAATCACATAATCTTGCACGTGTTCTTGTTAGAACGGGGTTTTGCGCAGTGTTGTGTAATTTTTCTAGAGGGCAGTGTAGAAGATACTGTTTAGCACTACTAGAGCGCCACATGCGCATGAGTAGCCACCTACCATGATCAGTGGAGGGACATCAACAAGATACTTACCAACCATTGGCACATGTTGACTAATGACGATGATCTCAGAAAGGTCCTCAAGAGTCATCCATCCATTGTTTGGAGACGAGCATCTAACATCAAGGACCACCTGGTACATAGCCACTTTACACCTAGTAACAAGAGAAAGAACACAACATGGCTAAGTATCAAAGGCTCATATAAGTGTCACCACTGCAAGGCATGCAGCCACATGAAGGAAAGCAGGATCTTCACTAATACTGACAACAGTAAAACAATTCAATGTTAAACACTTCATCAACTGCAAAAAGCAGAGGAATCATCTATTTGATAACGTGTCAATGCGGGAAAAAGTATGTGGGAAAAACAAAGCGAGAACTTCGAAGGCGCATCCATGAGCACATGGATCTATAAGGAATGCGCTAGACACACCCCATTTCCCGTCACGTTAGAGACCACCATGCAGGAAAAATGGACACACTAAACTTCCAGGGCATAGACCACATTCCCCCAAGCATTCGAAGGGGGAACTGGGACAAAAAAACTACTGCAGCGTGAGGCCAGATGGATCTATCTACTTAACACCCACTATCCATTCTGGCATAAATGAGGGTTTTGTCTTTAATTCCTTCCTCTGAAATACTCTCCAGCACTATAATAAAATCGTTGAATCCATCTACCCAATATACACTTGTATATGTCAAATGAAACTACTAAGGTCAGAAGTGGATGCAGTACCTATGCACCACCACTAACCGGCATGAGGCGTCCCACGATCGCTATGGTAACCACCGGGTATAAATAAGCGAGAGGGAACGCAGTAACGCCCACCCCGGATGAAGTCACAGGAAGTGACGAAACATGCGCCATGTCGGGTCTTTTGCCGACTTGTAACTAAACTCTGCCAGCTACCTCCAGCAACAGCTCAAATAGAAAACGCATAGAAACTATTATCTATATGATACACCCATTTAAAGAGGTGTCAGTACTGCCACAGGGCAGCACTTGCTTTGAATTGTACTACACTATATAAAAGATCCCTTCTAACAAGAACATCTGCACTACTACGTGAACCAACCACATTTCAGCCTACCACGCATTGCGTATGCAGCTGCCATAATTATATATCAACATAGGACATATTTCTGTGTGTGCACAGGAATTTAGGATAGACTACCAAAACATCTACTCCTATATGTGTAAGATCGCAATATAAATACACCGCTTGTCTATTTGTGTATCTACCTATCTCACACTACACGCAGGACACACAGAACAGCATTCGTATAAGCCCTGTCGGGCGCATGCGCATGTGGCGCTCTAGTAGTGCTAAACAGTATCTTCTACACTGCCCTCTAGAAAAATTACACAACACAGCGCAAAACCCCGTTCTAACAAGAACACGTGCAAGATTATGTGATTAAAATACACACCAGCCCAATACTTATTGCGCACGCAACTCCTAGTATCGTAAGATCAACGCGGGGCTTTTTTCCGTCTATGCACGGGGAACCCATAGAATACATCCTAGATTTCTAAAGATCGCAATAGAACACAGCGCCTGCCTATCTATTGATTTACCTACCTTGCACTGTACGCAGATCACACAGATCAATATCAACAGAAGCCCGCTCTGACGCATGCGCGGACGGGAGTCTATACAACAAACTGAGGGCTATGAACGGCCCCCACTCATGAGCGCATGCGCGGTGCGTAATAGACACTTAAAAACTTGTGGCAACAGACTGCACTGGCTAGCACAGATGCGTTTTTTCTTTTGGCATACAAGGGATACAATATACATGAGGCATCTCCATGCCCCTAATTCCTCTATTGCAGTGTTAACCACATACAACACTGCGTGGAACCTAATACCATCTGCAAACGGAGCATATCAAATATAGGTTTTTTTGCCACTTTAGTAACTACAACCTAGATCCACTAAAAGAGTGTTAACACACTGCTCTTGATAAACATACGTTTTAAACAAGTATACACCAATATTCCCATAACCTGTCTTATACAGTAGGTGCTTTACAAACAACCCCCTGCGACTTTGTACCATCAGCCAACTAGGGCACGTTCTCCTATGCTAAAATACAGCAACATATACTAAACAGGGATACAGGGAACAGACTCCTACAGTGGAACTTTGGTCATATATGATAAAGAACACAACCCTCCCAAACGAGGGATCAGATGACATTACCCCAAACCAAAAATAACTGAAGGATATATATCCATCCATCTATATATACCAAGGATATTTTAAAACCCCAAAAAAGCACACGGGTTGTAGAAGCTTAGAAAGAAAAAACAATATATATAACAATAGGGCGTATCTATTCCTTATAGAGTAATACATAGACAATAAAGGAGAGGCATGGCAGAGACTAAATAGACTATAGGTGTCTATCTTTTATTTCGAGTATATAGATTCATACTATATACTGTTTTAACTACACGTTTGACACATCAGTATGAAATAAAGTTAACTTCACCCACCACATTCACCCCTGACCGTATATACTATAAAGGTCTGCGGTGCGCCTACGAAAGGGATTTCTTTGATGTATCCTCTTTGATACACTCCTCCAGCTATATATATATATATACACACATACATACATATATATATTTACACACACATATATATATTTACACACATATATACAGTATATATGTATATGTGTAGAGGTATAAGTACCGTGTTAGCCGAGCTTCAATAATCATAAAATAATAAAAAAATAATATCATCTATTTATTTTTTGATTTTATATATATCTTATCTTCTTATACTATATTAGTGAAAGCACTGTATGTTTGCCTGCCTGGATGTCCGGTGTCCCTAGGGGAAATCTCATTGGTCCCTTGGTCGCCCGCCCCCGCACACCTCTCATTGGCCTGAGGCGGAGTGACGGCCCACACACACACACACACACACACACACACACACACACACACACACACACACACACACACACACACACACACACAACACAGCAGCTCTATACACACACACACACACACACACAACACAGCAGCTCTATACACACACACACACACACACAACACAGCAGCTCTATACACACACACACACACACACACACAACACAGCAGCTCTATACACACACACACACAACACAGCAGCTCTATACACACACACACACACACACACACAACACAGCAGCTCTATACACACACACACACACACACAACACAGCAGCTCTATACACACACACACACACCACAGCAGCTCTATACACACACACACACACACACACACAACACAGCAGCTCTATACACACACACACACACACACACACACAACACAGCAGCTCTATACACACACACACACACACACACACACACACACACACAACACAGCAGCTCTATACACACACACATACACACAACACAGCAGCTCTATACACACACACACACAACACAGCAGCTCTATACACACACACACACACACACACACACAACACAGCAGCTCTATACACACACACACACACACACAACACAGCAGCTCTATACACACACACACACACACACACACACACAACACAGCAGCTCTATACACACACACACACACAACACAGCAGCTCTATACACACACACACACACATACACACACACACACAACACAACAGCTCTATACACACACACACACACACACACACACACACACAACACAGCAGCTCTATACACACACACACACAACACAGCAGCTCTATACACACACACACACACAAACACAACACAGCAGCTCTATACACACACACACACACACACACACACACAACACAGCAGCTCTATACACACACACACACAACACAGCAGCTCTATACACACACACACACACACACACAACACAGCAGCTCTATACACACACACACACACACACACACACAACACAGCAGCTCTATACACACACACACACACACACACACAACAGCTCTATACACACACACACACACAACACAGCAGCTCTATACACACACACACACACAACACAGCAGCTCTATAGACACACACACAACACAGCAGCTCTATACACACACACACACACACACAGCAGCTCTATACACACACACACACCCTCTGTCCGCCCCCCTCCCCCCCCCCCCTCACGTGCGCCATCCTGCACTGGCTCCGGACGGGAAGCGCGGCCCTCCTACCCCAGCCGCTCCCTTACCTCCCCGGCGCTACCACCCGCTCAGGTAAGTCACTGTGCGTCCCGCCTCAGCCTCAGGCCCACTGCGCGTCCCGCCTCAGCCTCAGGCCCACTGCGCGTCCCGCCTCAGCCTCAGGCCCACTGCGCGTCCCGCCTCAGCCTCAGGCCCACTGCGCGTCCCGCCTCAGCCTCAGGCCCACTGCGCGTCCCGCCTCAGCCTCAGGCCCACACAGGGCGCTTCCTACCGCCGCTCAGCCAGACGCCACATCGAGCGGGCGCCGGGGGGGGGGGGGGGGGGAGCGTGAGTCTTAGGCCCACACAGGGCGCTTCCTGCAGCCGCCTGCACGCCTCACTCAGCAGGACGGCACATCGGGGGACCAAGCGGCCGCCGGGGGGGGGAGCGCGAGTCACAGGGAACGGGGGGGGGGGGGGAGTCACGGGGAACGGGGGGGGGGGGAAATGCCCATACATAAATTATGACAATACATACACTGGCGACACACTTTATTCGAGCTCGGCTAGTCCCACGAATTCGGGTATACCCGGGTGTATTGAGGTTTGTGACTGTTTTCTGCCCGAGTGCATTGAGGTATTTTCCAAGCAGGGATTGAAGCATTTTATTCCCGATGGCTGCAATACTGCACAGTATATATATATATATTGCATTACAATTCATGAATTTATGCCATCTGGTAGACCCGCGAAGCATTGCAGCCTATTAAATCCTAATCATTATCATTTAACAGATCAGCCTCCCGTCAGCCAGGCATGAACCCAGGCTGGGAAGGCAAACGCAACGGGGCTTGTCAGAGGTGAGGAGCGGCGCATTCCAGGTATCTGCCAGGTACATACTGGGTATTTGCTCGAATAAAGTGTGTCGGTGCAGTATGCCCACCGCTCTCCACCCCCCCCCCTCCCCTTTCCCCCCCCCCACTCCCCTTCCCCCCCCCCTCCCCTTCCCCCCCCCCCGCTCCCCTTTCTCCCCCCGCTCCCCTTTCTCCCCCCCCGCTCCCCTTTCTCCCCCCCCCCCGCTCCCCTTTCTCCCCCCCCCCACTCCCCTTCCCCCCCCGCTCCCCTTTCTCCCCCCCGCTCCCCTTTCTCCCCCCCGCTCCCCTTTCTCCCCCCCCCCCCGCTCCCCTTTCTCCCCCCCCCGCTCCCCTTTCTCCCCTCCCGCTCCCCTTTCTCCCCCCCCCCGCTCCCCTTTCTCCCCCCCCCCGCTCCCCTTTCTCCCCCCCCGCTCCCCTTTCTCCCCTCCCCCGCTCCCCTTTCTCCCCCCCCCCGCTCCCCTTTCTCCCCCCCCCCCCCCCGCTCCCTTTCTCCCCCCCCCGCTCCCCTTTCTCCCCCCCCCGCTCCCCTTTCTCCCCCCCCCGCTCCCCTTTCTCCCCCCCCCGCTCCCCTTTCTCCCCCCCCCCGCTCCCCTTTCTCCCCCCGCTCCCCTTTCTCCCCCCCCGCTCCCCTTTCTCCCCCCCCGCTCCCCTTTCTCCCCCCCCCCGCTCCCCTTTCTCCCCCCCCCGCTCCCCTTTCTCCCCCCCCGCTCCCCTTTCTCCCCCCCCCGCTCCCCTTTCTCCCCCCCCCGCTCCCCTTTCTCCCCCCCCCGCTCCCCTTTCTCCCCCCCCGCTCCCCTTTCTCCCCCCCCCGCTCCCCTTTCTCCCCCCCCCGCTCCCCTTTCTCCCCCCGCTCCCCTTTCTCCCCCCCCGCTCCCCTTTCTCCCCCCCCCGCTCCCCTTTCTCCCCCCCCCGCTCCCCTTTCTCCCCCCCCCGCTCCCCTTTCTCCCCCCCGTTCCCCTTTCTCCCCCCCCCCGCTCCCCTTTCTCCCCTCCCGCTCCCCTTTCTCCCCCCCCCCCGCTCCCCTTTCTCCCCCCCCCCCGCTCCCCTTTCTCCCCCCCCCCCCCCCCGCTCCCCTTTCTCCCCCCCCCCGCTCCCCTTTCTCCCCCCCCCGCTCCCCTTTCTCCCCCCCCGCTCCCCTTTCTCCCCCCCGCTCCCCTTTCTCCCCCCGCTCCCCTTTCTCCCCCCCCGCTCCCCTTTCTCCCCCCCGCTCCCCTTTCTCCCCCCCCGCTCCCCTTTCTCCCCCCCCGCTCCCCTTTCTCCCCCCCGCTCCCCTTTCTCCCCCCCCCCCGCTCCCCTTTCTCCCCCCCCGCTCCCCTTTCTCCCCCCCCCCGCTCCCCTTTCTCCCCCCCCCCGCTCCCCTTTCTCCCCCCCCGCTCCCCTTTCTCCCCCCCTCCCCTTTCTCCCCCCCCCGCTCCCCTTTCTCCCCCCCCCGCTCCCCTTTCTCCCCCCCCCCCCCCGCTCCCCTTTCTCCCCCCCCGCTCCCCTTTCTCCCCCCCCCCGCTCCCCTTTCTCCCCCCCCCCGCTCCCCTTTCTCCCCCCCCCCCCCGCTCCCCTTTCTCCCCCCCGCTCCCCTTTCTCCCCCCGCTCCCCTTTCTCCCCCCCCGCTCCCCTTTCTCCCCCCCGCTCCCCTTTCTCCCCCCCCGCTCCCCTTTCTCCCCCCCCGCTCCCCTTTCTCCCCCCCCGCTCCCCTTTCTCCCCCCCCCCCCGCTCCCCTTTCTCCCCCCCCGCTCCCCTTTCTCCCCCCCCCGCTCCCCTTTCTCCCCCCCCCCGCTCCCCTTTCTCCCCCCCCCGCTCCCCTTTCTCCCCCCCCCCGCTCCCCTTTCTCCCCCCCCCCCCCGCTCCCCTTTCTCCCCCCCCCCCCCGCTCCCCTTTCTCCCCCCCCCGCTCCCCTTTCTCCCCCCCCCGCTCCCCTTTCTCCCCCCCCCGCTCCCCTTTCTCCCCCCCCCCGCTCCCCTTTCTCCCCCCCCCCGCTCCCCTTTCTCCCCCCCCCGCTCCCCTTTCTCCCCCCCCCCGCTCCCCTTTCTCCCCCCCGCTCCCCTTTCTCCCCCCCCCGCTCCCCTTTCTCCCCCCCCCGCTCCCCTTTCTCCCCCCCCCCGAAACCTTTACAACAAATACTCACCTATTGTTCCACGAGTTATAAATAATACTACCTATTACGCATTTACATCCCGGGCAACGCCGGGTCTCTCAGCTAGTATACTATATTAGTGAAAGCACTGTATGTTTGCCTGCCTGGATGTCCGGTGTCCCTAGGGAAATCTCATTGGTCCCTTGGGTCGCCCGCCCCCGCACACCTCTCATTGGCCTGAGGCGGAGTGACGGCCCATACACACACACACACAACACAGCAGCTCTATACACACACACACAACACAGCAGCTCTATACACACACACACACACACAACACAGCAGCTCTATACACACACACACAACACAGCAGCTCTATACACACACACACACAACACAGCAGCTCTATACACACACACACACACACACACAACACAGCAGCTCTATACACACACACACACACACACACACACACAACACAGCAGCTCTATACACACACACACACACACACACACACACAACACAGCAGCTCTATACACACACACACACAACACAGCAGCTCTATACACACACACACACACACACAACACAGCAGCTCTATACACACACACACACACACACACAACACAGCAGCTCTATACACACACACACACACACCCTCTGTCCGCCCCCCTCCCCCCCCACTCACGTGCGCCGTCCTGCACTGGCTCCGGACGGGAAGCGCGGCCCTCCTACCCCAGCCGCTCCCTTACCTCCCCGGCGCTACCACCCGCTCAGGTAAGTCACTGTGCGTCCCGCCTCAGCCTCAGGCCCACTGCGCGTCCCGCCTCAGCCTCAGGCCCACTGCGCGTCCCGCCTCAGCCTCAGGCCCACTGCGCGTCCCGCCTCAGCCTCAGGCCCACACAGGGCGCTTCCTACCGCCGCTCAGCCAGACGCCACATCGAGCGGGCGCCGGGGGGGGGGGGAGCGCGAGTCTTAGGCCCACACAGGGCGCTTCCTGCAGCCGCCTGCACGCCTCACTAAGCAGGACGGCACATCGGGGGACCAAGCGGCCGCAGGAGGGGGGGGAGCGCGAGTCACAGGGAACGGGGGGGGGGAGTCACGGGGAACGGGGGGGGGGGGAAATGCCCATACATAAATTATGACAATACATATGCCCACTGCTCTCCACCCCCTCCCACTCCCCTTTACCCTGCCCCGCTCCCCTTTCCTCCCCCCCGCTCCCCTTTCTCCCCCCCGCTCCCCTTTCTCCCCCCCGCTCCCCTTTCTCCCCCCCCCGCTCCCCTTTCTCCCCCCCCGCTCCCCTTTCTCCCCCCCCTCCCCGCTCCCCTTTCTCCCCCCCCCGCTCCCCTTTCTCCCCCCCCCGCTCCCCTTTCTCCCCCCCCCCGCTCCCCTTTCTCCCACCCCCCGCTCCCCTTTCTCCCCCCCCCCCGCTCCCCTTTCTCCCCCCCCCCGCTCCCCTTTCTCCCCCCCCCCCCCTCCCCTTTCTCCCCCCCCCCCGCTCCCCTTTCTCCCCCCCCGCTCCCCTTTCTCCCCCCCCGCTCCCCTTTCTCCCACCCTTCCCCCCCCCCGCTCCCCTTTCTACCCCCCCGCTCCCCTTTCTCCCCCCCCCCGCTCCCCTTTCTCCCCCCTGCTCCCCTTTCTCCCCCCTGCTCCCCTGTCTCCCCCCCCGCTCCCCTGTCTCCCCCCCGCTCCCCTTTCTCCCCCCCCCACTCCCCTTTCTCCCCCCCCCGCTCCCCTTTCTCCCCCCCCCGCTCCCCTTTCTCCCCCCCCCGCTCCCCTTTCTCCCCCCCCCCGCTCCCCTTTCTCCCCCCCCCGCTCCCCTTTCTCCCCCCCCCGCTCCCCTTTCTCCCCCCCCGCTCCCCTTTCTCCCCCCCGCTCCCCTTTCTCCCCCCCCGCTCCCCTTTCTCCCCCCCGCTCCCCTTTCTCCCCCCCCGCTCCCCTTTCTCCCCCCCCTTTCCACTTTCCCCCTCCCCCCGAAACCTTTACAACAAATACTCACCTATTGTTCCACGAGTTATAAATAATACTACCTATTACACATTTACATCCCGGGCAACGCCGGGTCTCTCAGCTAGTATATATATATGCAAATATAGCTGTATGCTCATCTGCATGTCTGCAACCCCACCTTTCCCCATTATCACCCAGCATACAGTACTTCCACTGCAGCAAGGGATTCTGGGAAATGACATGCAAATGAGCACACAGTGCATATTTGCTTTCCTGTGGAGGGTTTTTGTCACTTTTTTTACTCACCATAACTTAACTCAGTATTATGGTTTATATATATATATAAAGATAACAGCAGGCACTTCAAAGGCTCCAAAGAAATAGGTGCTTGTTCAACAAAAATTACAGGAAACCAGGTGTCCCACCAAGGAGACAAAAAAACAGCACTCAAGGTATATTGCAAAAGTGTATTTGAAAAAAAGCAGGCACATATAAATCCAACGTTTCGGTCCTGTATAGGGCCTTCCTCACGCCCCTGAGGAAGGTCCTATACAGGACCGAAACGTTGGATTTATATGTGCCTGCTTTTTTTCAAATACACTTTTGCAATATACCTTGAGTGCTGTTTTTTGTCTCCTTGGTGGGACACCTGGATTTATATTTATATTATATATATATATATATATATATATATATATATATATATATATATATATATATATATATAACTGTATGCTCATCTGCATGTCTTAGGCACGTCTGCAACCCCGCCTTTCCCCATTATCACCCAGCATACAGCACTTCCACTGCAATAAGGGATTCTGGGAAATGACATGCAAATGAGCACACAGTGTCACTTTTTGCCTCAAAAACCATTTTAACATGGTTCCCTATAGGCTTAAGCTTGCTGCATGGTCACAGCTTTGAGCACAGCCAGGGTTAAGGTGCATACCCAGAAAACCACCCACAGACAGCTGTTTCGACCTTAATGGGTCTCATCAGTGTGGGGTTGATTTAACTGGGTATGCAAAGAGGCTATGGGATAGGCTATACCATAATACTGAGTTAAGTTATGGTGAGTAAAAAAGTGACAGAAACCCTCCACAGGAAAGCAAATATGCAACCCCGCCTTTCCCCATTATCACCAGCATACAGCACTTCCACTGCAGCAAGGGATTCTGGGAAATGACATGCAAAAAAAATATATATATATATATATATATATAATCTTCTTCTCTCTGAAGAAGACCGTTTTAGTCGGCACGCGTTGGAGTGAGAGTCTGTGGAGTGGGACCCCTACCCTTTTCCATGACAGGAGGCCTTGGCTATCTGTAAATTGGCCTTTCACACCTACGCTTTAATGGTGATGTATTTACATCTTTAATACTCGAGCATTTATTGCCTCCATTTCTGCAATTACTATTTTACAACAACAGCTATCTCCTTACGTTATGTGCACAAATCTGCAGTGTGTGGAGAGGTATATGTGCATGCTTGGATCAGAGCTGCTTGTGTGTAGAGGTATATGTGCATGCTTGGATCAGAGCTGCTTGTGTGTAGAGGTATATGTGCATGCTTGGATCAGAGCTGCTTGTGTGTAGAGGTATATGTGCATGCTTGGATCAGAGCTGCTTGTGTGTAGAGGTATATGTGCATGCTTGGATCAGAGCTGCTTGTGTGGAGAGGTATATGTGCATGCTTGGATCAGAGCTGCAGTGTGTGTAGAGGTATATGTGCATGCTTGGATCAGAGCTGCTTGTGTGGAGAGGTATATGTGCATGCTTGGATCAGAGCTGCTTGTGTGTAGAGGTATATGTGCATGCTTGGATCAGAGCTGCTTGTATGGAGAGGTATATGTGCATGCTTGGATCAGAGCTGCTTGTGTGTAGAGGTATATGTGCATGCTTGGATCAGAGCTGCTTGTGTGTAGAGGTATATGTGCATGCTTGGATCAGAGCTGCTTGTGTGTAGAGGTATATGTGCATGCTTGGATCAGAGCTGCTTGTGTGTAGAGGTATATGTGCATGCTTGGATCAGAGCTGCTTGTGTGTAGAGGTATATGTGCATGCTTGGATCAGAGCTGCTTGTGTGTAGAGGTATATGTGCATGCTTGGATCAGAGCTGCTTGTGTGTAGAGGTATATGTGCATGCTTGGATCAGAGCTGCTTGTGCTGGTGATTACTTTTGGTGTTCTTTGCCTCACGGAATACATGTTTGGTAGATGTGAGTCCCCCTCCTCTTTTATCAATTTTTCTCCCCTTGTTTTTAACCCGCAGTAATAAATTTGTATTGTTATCACTTTCTTGGCATGCCCGTGTGCTTCTTCATAAGGATGCTTTTTTCGTTGTAATACATATCCATTATCCTTTAGCACCACTGTCCATTGTTATTATATTATAAATCAAGACAGTTTCTGGGCAACAGTGACGCACTGTGTTGATGCGGTATACTTTGTGTCACACATATATATAATCAAAAAATAAATAGACTATACCGTTCTGTGACTTTTATTTGTGCGAGCTTTCGAGATACGCTGATCTCTTCTTCTGGCGATGTTACAATGAATGAAGCAAGCAAAGGGTATACTTAAAAACAGTGTCTCTTGGAATGTTATTTGTGCTTGTCTCTGTTTCGCCGTCGGTCCCTGATACAGAGCGAGAATTGCCTCTATCATTCTCCTTCCCAGCCCGAATGCCCCAAGCGTCGCTCTCAAGTAGGGCCAGTCTATTCTGTCGAACGCTTTTTCAGCATCTAGACTAAGCACCATAGACGGGATATGTTTTTTCTGCGCCAGATCAATTAAGTCAATAATCCGTCTGGTGTTATCAGCTGCTTGTCGACCACATATGAACCCTACTTGATCAGGATGGACCAACTTGGACAACACCTGGTTAAGGCGGTTAGCTAACAGTTTGGAAAAGATTTTTATATCCGAGTTTATTAACGAGATGGGTCTGTAGCTTTTACAGTCCGCTGGGTCTTTTCCTTGTTTGTAGATTACTGAGATAGACGCCTGGAGCATCGAGCTCGGGATGGGGGCACCATCCAAGAAGGAATTACAAAGTTTTAGTAGACGAGGAGCTAGTATTTTATGAAATTTCTTATAATAGAGGTTGGAAAAACCATCTGGACCTGGGGCCTTGGCTGCTTTCAATGACTTCATTACCTCTAGAAGTTCCTCGCTAGTAAATTCTGCCTGCAGTGCGCCCTCTCCTCTCTGGTCACTGTAGGCAGCTGTGCCTCAGTCAAGAATGTCTTAAGCCGTGCTTGTGTGGTTGGCGTGTGTGCCACCTTCGCCCCATCG